>NW_026724991.1:0-5087 GCF_029784015.1 Lycium ferocissimum
GAAAGAATGAAAGACGCCTTAAGGGAATGCTTCCCGCCAATACGAATTGTGATATGTTTATGTTATGATTTGAATCTCCCTATTGGGTAACGATGTGTGTACCTAAGTACGCGAATATGTTTTAAAGAATAGTAATAAAGGCAAGAAAATGGCTGCGAGCTAGGTCCCAAAAGAGTAATGGAGAGGCTTATCGGACTCAAAGAATATTTCGGGTAATAATGATTATCGTAATAGGAATACCAGTGCTTGATAGTTTGGAAATCTTTGAAGAAAAGAAAGGGGTTTGTTAGATACTAGAAAATAGTCCATGGACCACTAATCACATGAAACCCGAGGAGATACGCCCTGAAATTATGTGGATTATCGGTATGAAGTGGTGTTTGATCATATTTGCAAAGAATCTGCACGAGAGAAATTACTCCACTCATGATCTGGAATTAGTCATGGTGATTTATGTTTTTGAAAATATGGCGGCATTATTTATATGGAGTCCACGCTGATAATTGTACAGACCATCAGAGTCTCCAGTATATTTTAAGCAAAAAGGGAGTTGAATTTGCGACAGACAAGATGATTTGAATTATTAAAAGACTACGACATCGATATTCTGTAGCTAGTATTGTGACAGACGCACTTAGCCGCAAATCTATGGGCGGTTTGACCGGTGTGCATCCGGAAGAGAGAGGAATTGGTTCGTGAAAATTCATCAGTAACTAGCCTTAGAATTCGTTTGGATGACTCTAGACATATTGGGGGTTTCTGTCCGAGAAGTTGTTGAATCGTCGATCACGGGAAAAGGCGAAACGGCGTCAATTCGAGGATTCCATTCTAACACAAAGGTAGATTATATGTGTCTGACGCTGCAGGGCTGCAGCGATCAATTATGAGCAAAGCACGATACTCAGAATTCTATTCATCTTGGGTCTGCTAATATATATTACTATTTTAAATGTTTATGTGGGTAAGGACGGTATGGAAAGAGACACTGCAGAGTTCGTTGGCCAATTGCCAGCAAGTCGAGATCGGGCATCAAAAGCCCAGTGGATTTCTTCAGGAAATGAAAAATTCCAGCTTGGAGATGAGAAACGACTAACATGGACTTTATTATAGATTGACCGCGCACTCCGCGCAAGTACGATTTTAATTGGATTATTGTCAAAGATTGACGAAATCAGCCCATTTCCTTCGGATAGAACTACTTATTCGGCTGAAGATTATGCTAAATTGCATATTAAAGAGATAATAAGATTGTACGGGACTCCTGTATCTGTTATAACCAACAGAGGTGCTTAGCTTACGGCTAACTTCTGGAGATCGTCTTAGGAAGGATTGGGAACTCAGGTGATCATTTACCGTTAGCTGAATTGGCCTATAATAATAATAGTTATTGTCCCAACATCCAGATGTGATTTCGCAAGCAGTTGACAAAGTGAAACCGATTCGAGAGCAGCTATTGGTGACCCTTCTGAAATATTCCAGTAGATGACATACAGATGACGGAGGGATTGTCTTATGAGAAGTAACCTGTAGCTATTTTAGATCGTCAAGTGAGGAGATTACGTACGGAAAATGTGCCTTCTGTTAAAGTGTTATAGCGGAATAACAACCGCAAGGAAATTGTCACGACCCAACTAGGGGCCGCGACGAGTACCCGATACTTGTACCGGGCACCCCCTGTCATACGTCTTATTCTTATTACTAAGTGGGCCGTGTAAACAACGGCATTTTTTTTTCCTTATAACATCGCCGATAATAGCATACATGTAAACGAGTAGTAATGATCATTGTCTTTGACATTTTACACGGCGACAAAGACAACTAGGTTCGTGAAACATCTAGCTGTACATATCTGTCTACGAGCCTCTAAACACGATACATATAAGTACAAGTAGCCGACTTTCTTTGTGTCCAAATATATACACAAAAAGTAGTACCCAAAATAGAAGCTCGGAACGACTGGAGCGCCTCTCGATGTACGAACCGGGAAAGCTCCCAGGAGTCGAGCCGTCAACTCCGTCTACTGCGTGGCATGAGACGCGGCCCCAAGAAAAGGGGTCGGTACGAACAGTGTAAACAGTATGTAGTTGTAGAAATAATACAATAAAGCATGTAACATGTGAGCACTAACAACATGTGAGACCAAAGATCATATAACGAGATAAAAGGACAATCAGACCTGTAAGTGCCTTTCAGGCGGATGTCATGCTTGCTTATACATACTTTTGTTCAAAACATTTCGTATCATATACATGTAAAAATATCAAGTCATGTCGCCGAAATACGTCGGCTTCCCACATGTATCCCGCGTCCGGGCATCCCGCGTCCGGGATGGAATTACGCCAGCTGACCAGGTGGCAATGCGTCTATAGCGCAACATGTATCCATTCCCCAAAATTCCCCATTTTCATATACATATCATATACATGTCATATACATATCATATAAGCAACATGCATGAGAACCCAAAGAAAGTCGTGTGTCTATCGGGGTGACGTAAGGTCGGTAGCCCCGATTACCTTATGGAGTAACCACGGTCACTTCGTCTCACCTTGAAGGAACAATCATTATAAGGCGAGACTATCAATGAATAGCAACACCATAAGAAAACATAAAATAAGATTATAAAGTTTCTATGAAAGAAGTAATGGAAACCGATATGCACGTTTATCGAGACTCGGGTGACGAACATAAAAACACGGTCATTATATCCCATTGAGTCATCCACGAAGATTGCAAGACATTTCAATTTCATTTTTAAGGGTTTCGGACGTTCGAACACCATTTTACCTTAAAGCACAAGTTATAGGTTCAATTCTACTGAATGAATAGTGAATAAGTTTAGGTGTCGTTTCCGAGGGGTAGGACTTTTCCCGAGGGTCGGATTTTGACCTATACTAACTAGGACATGCCAAATGAAGGAGAGGTAGGCTTCACATACCTTTTACGCTTTGTTCACGTCTCCAAACTCAAGCTCCAAGTTCGCCAAAATCTACAAATTGGTCATGTTTACCAAACATGATTAGTGCCTTTAGAATTGGATTCTTAAAACAACACTTGGCTACCGAAATTTCGGCGGCACCTCCTCTATAAATACTCCACTCCACCAAGTTCAACTTGACCCATTTCAATCAACAACAATCCGGGAATTCAACCCGGCCAAACTAACAACACAATATCAACAACAATATAAGCAACATCAACAATCGACTAAACGCATTCTAGCGCAAATAGTCTTATTTTCCGAATAATCCAACAACTCCAAATCCAACTTTACACTTATAATCCAATATCAATATGTTCATATTCACATACTAATTTAAGGTCATTCAAACATAAACCAAGAGCATTTCAAGTTATATATCCAATATCCATTAATTCCAACAATTTCCATACAATTCAATACAATTTAATTCACATAATATTCCAACAATACCATCAATATACTACTCACCCAAATCTTCCAATTTATGAAACAACAACAACATTTTTTTCCTTCTTTCAAATTCAAGCACAACAATCCAATTTTCATTCCTCCAAACCATTAAATCTTTATTCTAACATCATAAAACCTACCATAACAACAATTTCCATTCTAATTAAAATCAATTCACCACACCCTACCATAGCCTACACTATTCGCCAACTCCCCCATATGCATACCTTTCATGAATTTCTTTATTTTCCATACACTACAACATAAAATTAACTCAATTCCTTATGCAATACACAACACACAACACACACACACACCCTCACGGCACCACACACACACTTCCACCACACATGAATTTCATCCATTTTCATGCACACCACATACTCAAACATCCATAATACCTAAGAAAAGGATTAAACCTTACCTTTTTCCTTACTTTTCACTTGGCTTGCAATTGAAGACTTGCCAAGACTTGTGTTTTCCTTGCTCCAAATACACCCTACTATGCTAAGAACCTTCCAAGGAATTGTTTGGCTAGGAGAAACAAGTTGAAACTCTTCTCTTCTCTTCTTTTTTTTTCGGTTTCTTTTTTTCAAAGGGCCGAATGGCTTAGTCTTTCTCCCTCTCTTTCTTGCTTTGCTTTCTTGAAAATTCTAGGGAATTAAGATGAATAAATCATCTTTCCACATGTATATATACTTAGTCTCCTTCCAATGATAATGAACCATATTGTCCCTTGTTTGGCTTGAAATTATTTGGCCACATTTGCAAGTGGGGTCCATGGCCAAGTGGCCACTTTCTTGAAATTTCTAGGAAATTTCTTCTATTTCATGAAAGTATTTCCCTTGGTTCAAATTTGCCCCTAGCCTTTCTCCGTATTTTCATGAGTCGTTCTGCGAATTTACCTTTTTACCCACTGGCCTTTCTTAATATTCCAACTTTACAATTTTCCATACGCGACTTGTGTCACTTTGCCTTAGAGAAACTCACCCGAGGGTACAAAATACGGGATGTCAGAAATGGCTTGGGAGGCCGAAGAAGAAATGAAGAAGAGTACTTTCACTTGTTTCAGTAGCCCCCCCGGGTAACTTAAATTCCTTTTTGCACTTATGTTGGTTAAGCAACCAGAACTATATGCGACATAATCGTAAGGAGAAACTCCTCCCTAATATATTCGTAAACCCCTATACGACCAGTTAAACATTCGAGGACGAATGTCCTAAAGGGGGAGGATGTTGTAACCGTATTTTTCACCTTTAAAATCTCTTGGGATTATTGAGACAAGTTAAGGACAATGTAATGTATTGATCTTGTTTGGTTCATAAGTTGGTTATGCAAAAATTTAGATGAGGGAATATTGGAAAAGACTAGGGGCAAAATTGGAATTTTGAAAAATGGTTTCATGAATTACCAAAATATGGACTAAGAAATTGGGCTTGGGAAAATTAACAAAAAAAAAACAAGCAAGCTTGGCCCAACCCATAGGGTGGCCGGCCATGCTTGAAGAAATTAGGAAAAAAAAATGAAATGATCCAAGCCCATACAATTTGATCATGTGGGAAAATAATATAAAGGGGCAATTATTCATTAAACCCCTTAGAAGTTTCAAGACAAAGAAAAGAAGGAGAAAAACAAGAAAAACCAAGAACAAATA
>NW_026724992.1:0-4529 GCF_029784015.1 Lycium ferocissimum
TTTTTTTTTTTTAGGGGGTTTTGACTTTAGTCCCCTATATTTCATGCTTTGCATCTCGTTTTTAAAATGGCCCCCTTTTTTGGGAAAATGCGTACCCGTAGGATACCTTTTTTGGGGGACCCCCGACTTGGGATTCCTACCTTTTTTTGGGCGCTCCCTTGGAATTATTTGATCTAGTTTCTATTTTGTATATATCATATGTTTGTTCGGGGGTCGGCGGGGAGTCCCGTCATATGATTCTATTTTGGGGTACGTAGACATATATGTGTGGGTTATGGGAATTCACTTTCCGGTCGTGTCTGTGATTTGTGATTTGGACGCCCCCATACAGTGCCTTATGGGCTTATATGTGATATCGCGGGTTATGATACGATATGTTTTCGTACTGGGGATTTGGGGGCGACGCTCCTCTTGTAAATTTATGTTATTTGTATGGTATAATTTTTTACGCTATTTACGTTTTGGGGATCGAAGGTACGAGTGCCAACGGGGCCTCCCCCTCGGGGGTTGGGTCGTCCCTTTATTTTTTGGGCCCTTCCCCCTATAAATTCAACACCGGAAATTCAACCCCAATATCCAAAACAACCTACCAAAACCCATAACATTCCATAAGTAATTCCAAGCATTCTCTTAATAATTCCTTTCTAATTTGGGCAACATTTCTATTCAATTCAACTTCATATTTTCAAACTAACATCAACGCCCGTTTTCAAATACCAACCCAAAAACCATTAAACAGTTAAGAACTTTTCCCCACAACCCGCAAATATTCAAACAACCCCAAATTTTTCCCCCAAAAACCTAAATTTCCATAAGAAAAAAACAATACATTTTCTTCCCTTTCCCAAAATTTATAAACCATCTAACAAACCTACTTTAACAACATTAATCTCATAATTACAAGAAACTATATTAAGATTACATTGGCTTCCAAAAAAGCCTAACAAATTTTCCCAAAATTAATCATTAAATTTTTCATTTTGTTCATCATAAATCCACCAACAACAATCTAAACATGCAAATAAACCGCTCTTCACTTCCCCCCCATACATGGCCCACACCGCTATTTTTATGAATTTTCCCTTCATTTTCCCTCTCCCCAAAAATACCAAAAAATTCAACATATTAAAAAAAGGTTAAAACTACCCCTTTCCCCTTTGTTCTTCACGGGTAGGGGTTTTCAAATGAACTTCCCTTTTTCTTTACTCCATAAATCCATGTTGTTGGACCTTCCAAAGAGTTGAAAAAATAAAAAAAAAAATTTTTTGGGGGTCAAATTTTTCCTGGCAAATTTTCGGGGTTCCTTTTTTTTTCCCTTTTTTTTTTTTTTCTCGGGTTTTCTTTAATTCTCTGGATGATAAATGATGACTATAATTATTGGTCTCCTTTTGGGTATATATATTTGCCCTTCAAATATAAGATGCAATTTCCATTCCGGGTTGGGTATTGGGCCCAAATTTAGGGGGGGTTGGACTTGGCCCTTTTTTGGGTACTTTCTAAATCTTTTTCCTTAAAACCTTTTAAATTTTTTGAAAAATAACTAACCCCTAATTATTTTAACCCCAAATTTTTCTTATTAAATTTTCCTAACTTCCTCACGAAAAGATGAATATGCAACTTGTGCATTAAACGAAAATCAACAAAATCGAAAATTAAAAGTCTCAAACTGAAAAAAGGATATTCCCTACAAAGTGGGGGGTAAAAACCCCCCGGCCCCGGGACTGGTAAAAAGAGGGTTGGGCTTGCCGACGAGTATGAAAACCATATCATAAATTTTGAACTCAGAAATATAAAAAAAAAGTCTTTAAAGTCGGGACAAAAGTTATATCAAAAATCTTTCGGACGTTATGGAAAACTTTAAAAAGGAATTTTGAAATCTAACTACGTATCGGAATCATAAGTATTCGAATCTCCTTTGGGAACTCATAAATGATATAATCCCCTCGGGGTTAAAAAAAATAGTCTTTGTTCCTTCCAAATAGGTCTTCCAAACATGAAAGTCGCGGGCCCCTGGGGGGCGTGGCTTTGGGCCCTTTTGAAAGTTACGAACCCTCCCCGGACCCCCCCACGAACATATCAAAACGTCAAGGGCCCCAGGTTTTTAAAACTTTTAGTTTCGGAATCGTTTAGGAACAAAACTCTTTTGAAAACAAAACCTTTTGCAACTTTTGAAATTTAATTGTACAAATGCATAAGGACCTGATTTGACCATATTAAGAATACGAACTCAAGAAACCAATAAGAATCAAAAACTTGGATCGAATGAGTTACCTCGAGATTTGTGTCATAACTTATTTTCCCTTTTAAGACATCCCAAAAAGAAAGAAAGGTTGAGCTTACTACCTTTCCCCCAACCGGTCAATTTCGCCCGACTTTCGAAATTCAACAACGTCATTAAGCATCAACCATTAGCCCGGGCCGAAGAATTCAATTCCAAACCTCATTTTTTCTACGAAATTTGGGGGGCATTTCCCCATAAACTCAACCCCCAGGAATTCAACTCGCATATTAACAACAATACCAACAATCACATCAACAAAATCAATAAACAATTCCAAACGCATTCAAAATTAATAACTTTTTCTACACATTCGACGACATTTTTACTTATCTCAACTACTACCTTGGAACAACTAACGCTGCAAGTTCAAGAAAACAACCAACTATTTTTTCCTTCCGCTTCATGAACTACATTAGTAACCCTTACTTCAAAATTCAAGAAACTATATAAAATTCCAAAAAAGCAAACCCTATAACTTCACTTTGAACCATTAAACTTTCATTAGCACTATAGAATCCCCGACACAAAAATTCAAACATCTAAATAAATTTAGTTTTTCACCACATAAAAACCCTACCCCGGCACAATACAATACACGGCCCCTCTTCCACAAGTCATTGAACCTCTTCTCTATAGAATACATAACCAAAAACCAAAATACTAAATAACATTAATTCTCATTCAAAACTGGCCTATTCCGGCCCAAAAACAACCCCAAATTTTATGATTTTTTTTGTTTCTACATTTAAAAACATGTACAAAAAATCCATAAGACATGAAAAAAAAAGATTGAACCTACCCTTTTTTCCCCCTAGTACTCCCTCGGCTAGAATTATATTGAAAAACGGCGCTTTGCTTGCTCATCAATCTTGTTAACGAGGGCCTTTCTTTAGAAAACTAGAAGAAAAATAATTTTTATGATATTTCTTGGACATGAATTTCGGCCAACATGGACGAATGTCTCCGCCTTTTTTCTCCCAACCCTTGAATTTTCTCAAGTGTGGAAGATGACTAATTAGTCTCTTATCTACTTATATAATTAATCCCTGTGGGCCCCCCCCAACCCCTTGCTGGACATGGCCTATATTTTGAAAATTAAGTTAAAATTTTACTTTTGGCCCTATTTCATAAACATTAGTTTTCCTAATTTCACTTTAAAATTTTTCTTAATATTTCCTCCCGAAATCATAAACTTATGCCTTAGAACGAAATTGGAAAATAGCCTTTTTTACTTTCCACACTTAGCTCGGGAAAATCCCCCACGTACAAAATACGGGATAAAATCCCCCCTTTTAACATTCTCCTCGAATGTTCAAATGGGCCTGTCTTGGATCTCGGGTTTCCTTTACTACCATGCTCAAACCTCCCGGGTCCATCTCTTTCATCTCCTCCTCGAGTTGCAAGTTACCTCCTTCCTGTTATCATTCGCCACGGTGCCAACGGAAAACCCCAAATCTTTAACGACCTTCTCTTATGTACCGTAGAAAGCCTAATATATCTCGGGTTCAACTTTTTCTCGATTCAAAAAAACTTTAATTGTCCTTTCCTTTTGCTCTCGGTCTTTTCTTTGGAGTCGGTTATCAAATAGTAATGAATCCCCATATAATTGTCACGCCCAAAACCCAGGCCTGACGTGCCGAAATTTTGGGCACTCGTATACACTGTTATCTATAGTCCAGCTGTAACAAATGATATAAGTATAAGGGCAAAACATATCAATCGGCTAACCCCCCAAAAGGGTTTCGCATAACGGTTAATATCTCCCAAAGGGGAAGGGGATTAAAATATAGGGAACGTTCCAAAAAAACATAAGCGGGAAACTACCTTTTTTGCGACAAAAATATATACTATGCGACCCACAGGCCGCCCCGATGGGTACGCCCGGGAAAAAGTCCACCAAAACAAAACAACAAACCCTCGGAACCCCCCGCCCACGGACCCTAAGGGCCGCATCATATGACGGGACGGGGCCCCCCGTCCCCGAACAAAAAACATATATATACATATCGGGGTTTTACCACGCTATGCTCGGAACAAGGAGCACTGCGAAATGGGGGGTAGATACCCCCAGGGGGCGGATCTCGGCGTGTGTACGACCCCCCGGGCTGAAACGCGGCCCCAAAAAAAGGGGTGGTCGAAATATGCGAGTATGTAAGCGTGAAACACCGTAATAGAATCTATACGAGACAAGGGGTATAGGACTCGTAACCAAAGAGGGGTTTTAAAACTTTCCTTTGAACATACTTCA
>NW_026724993.1:0-5096 GCF_029784015.1 Lycium ferocissimum
TAAATTCCCCCCCGGTTTTGGAGCGCTTTTTAGCCCCACCCATATTTTGGTATATACCTGTGCCCCGTATGTATTTGTTCGTGTGGGCACGGCGGGCCCCCGTCCCGCTCGCGCGAGTCCGTTGGTCCGTATAGAGGTCCGTAGACGTATATGTGGGTTATGTGCCTATCCCCGTATGTGTGTGTGTCGTACGTTATAGCATGTTGGGGCCGCGCGCCATCCGACAGCCTTACTCGCTTCCGACATATACGATCGAGTTCGAGACGTGTTCGGTACCGCCTTTGATTTTTTGTACACGCGTTTCTACCCGTGTGTGATTCGGATTTGACGAGTGTGTTTGGGTGCCAACCGGCACCAGTCACCGCCTACGGGGTTGGGTCGTGACATGTAGTGGCCTTGGCGTTGAGCGATCCAAGCCGAGCGCAACAGTCTTCTCTACGAGCGTGTGTACGCGCCTCGCAAGATGTAAACTTCTTGCTCAAATGGAAAATGGCATGTTCCTTTTTGCCTTCTTTATTATGCTGGGCCAGGATACAACTGAAGGCATTCTCTTACACTAACAGGTACAGTAAGAGAGGACTCCCTTTCCTGGGTGGCACCAGAACGAGAGGATTGGAGAGATATCTTTTCATTTTATCGAATCATCCTTGGTATTCCTCTGTCCAATTTGTGGGAGCGTCTTTCTTGAGCAATTTAAGGATTGGCTCCATGATCATAGTTGACTATGCTATGAACCGCCCGATGTAGTTCAACCTTCCCAAGAAACTCATGACTTCGTTCTTGGTCTTAGGGGGTGGAAATTCTTGAATTGCTTTGATTTTGGTAGGATCCATTCCCTAAAAACTTTTTGGCATGCACTCTGAATGTGCACTTAGCGGGGTTCAGCCTCAGATTGAACTTACGAAGCCTGTCAAAGAGCTTGCGCAAGTGTATGGTGTGTTTTGAGCTTTCTTTTGATTTTATGATGACATCGTCCACATAGACTTCGATCTCTCGATGCATTATATAATGGAACAGGGCAGTCATGGCTCTCATGTATGTGGCGCCGGTGTTTTTGAGACCGAACGACATTACCGTGTAATGGTAGACTCCCCAAGGGGTGATAAAGGCTGTCTTCTCACCATCTTCCTAGCTCATGAGTATTTGGTGGTACCCGGCGAAACAATCCATGATTAACTGCAGCTCGTGCTTGGCACAGTTATCTATCAGGATGTGGATGTTCGAGAGAGGGAATTTATCCTTCGGACTGGCCCGGTTAAGATCTCGATAGTCTATGCAGATTCAGATCTTTCCGTCCTTCTTGGGCACTGGCACTATGTTGGCTATTTCGGCTTCTTCTTTTCTTCTAACTCTTCCACTCTTCTACCAACCCTTCTGGCATCATTGTCGCTTTATCGTACTCCTCGTACTCTTGCTGCTTGCTTTCCTCATTCATTTTGTGACATGTCATGACATTTTTGATCGTTTTATTATGATTACTACTGAAAAAAATGAGGCAAATTAAAATTAGGTTTACTACCAGTTGTTATTACCTAATTAGTAAGAAAACTTTTGTTATTATTAACCGGTAAAGGTAGAAATTATGTGTAGATCGAGGCTTTCATTAATTCTAAAGGTAATTGATTACAACTGTGGTCCTGGTCCGAAACATCGTCGGATCATTTCCATTTTTAAACATCATGAAGTAATTTAGAAAAAAGGCGATCATTCGGGCCTCAGCCGATGTCGCCGCTTTTAGCAAAAGGTTTTTAAGGAAAATCTATCTCTCTACTGAGAGGCCCAGAGGGGGGTGGATGTCCAATTATTCGACGCTCTTCTAGCCTCATACTACATATGTTGGGCGACTCCTGAATTTCTTCAGCGACCGCGTAGCATCCCTCTTCTTGGAATAGTGACTCAAGACTCCCATCGGCTTCTTCTTCATTCAGCATCGACATCTTTATGGGGAATGATTAGTACAGACCCGGAATTGGATGAGGTAAATTCTTTATTCTTGGCTCTCTCTTGATTTCCCTTGTGAGCTCATCTTCATCAGAGGTATACCCTAGACCGAAGTGGTAGTTTTCTTTTGGGATTGGCACACGCTATGTTATTCTTTCGAGGTCCCTTCTTAGACCTTTTCCCATTTCAAAACCATTTCTCAGCATAGTAGAGGCAATCATCCTGTAGATTATCGGCATAGGTCTACCGACCTTTTCCTCCTCATGGGTGGCCCCCACGATTTCACTATATGAAAGTTGAAGAAACGAGGACTCCCTTTGATCACATGAATGGTGTTGTACTTCAGAATATCCCTCTCAGTTGCCACTATAATTTCCTGTCCTTGCCATTCAAATTTTATGGCCTAGTGCAAACTTGATGGTACCACACCGGCGGAGTGGATCCGGGGTCTTCCCAAGAGTATGTTGTAATTGCCATGACCTGAAACTCTGTTGTGAAAGAGGCAGGTCCGACTTTGATTTGTAGATCAACCCCTCCTAAGGAATCACTTAGGGATCCATCAAATCCCTTGATGTTCATCCCGCTCTGGCGAATCTTGGTTACGTCATAGCAAAGCTGTGTTAGAGTAGTTGCGGGTCAAATGTTGAGACCTAACCCGTTATCCACAAGTACCCTTCCTACGGCCTTGTCACGGCATACCAGGGTGATATGGAGGGCTTTGTTGTGAGAGGTCCCTTCGATGGGCAACTCTTCCTTGGAGAAGTAGATTTTATGTTCCCTAATGATATGGGCCACTAGCCCGGATAAATCTTCACTACTCGTACCTGCTGGTACGTATGCATCGTCCAATACCTTCATGAGGGCATGCCTGTGCGACGTTGAGCTAGCCAACAATGGTAGCACCGAGATTTGCACTGGGGTCTTCTTTAAATGCTCAACAATGGAATAATCTTTCGGTTGCATGGGCCACCAGAAATCTTCGGCCTCTCCTTCGGTTGTAACCCTTTTCTGGGTATTTTCCTTTCGTGTGGCGTTCTGGGCCAATTCTTCAGTAGTATAGGATCGTCCTAAACGAGTCATGCCTTGGGTCATAGTCGCCTGCACAGTGATTGGCTTTTTGGGGTCAGGCACGATCTATTGTGCAACCTGGGCTACCACAGACGCTGGGACCAAGGTCCTGAACATGGGTGTAGCCTTGGGACCGTTTAGACTGGGGATCAAGTCCTTGAATTTGGGACGTTCTTGTAGTGTGAGGGAAGCAACTGTCTGTTCAAGAGGCTCGGTGACTTTGGGAAACAATGTTCCGCAAGCTTCCCAGTCTTCGCTTCCCTCTATCATGTGGACCCCGTTGTTTCCATGATTCGGCAACTAGTTTGTGTTCACGTTTGAGAGCGGCCATTTCCAAAATGATTTCTCTTTTATCGATCAGATCCTGGATTTTGTGTTTCAGTTTTATGCAACCTCCGTGTTGTGCCCGTTTCCTCCTGAATGGTAGGTACAAGACTGATCGGGCCTGTATAACCTGCTTCCGAGCTGTGCCAGCTTTGACGGGGCTTTCTGAATTAACCCTGCGGTCAGTAGCCTTTCCAGTAGTCGAGCCGTTGGTTCGAGGAGCATAGTGAATTTTCTTAAGGATCTTTTCTCGAAAGCTGGACATGGCATATTATATGTTAGGGGTGGTGGCTGATTTTGGTAATTATGGGGTTTATAGGTTTGTGGAGGGTTGTTTTGTGGTGGGCGGTAGTTTTTCTGGAGTGGTGGCTGGTACGTTTGTTACGGTGCTGGTTGATAAGCAGGAGCGGGCACACAAATACTGGGCTGAGCCGTGTATGCTGGTTGTGTGTAGTACATGGGTGCTGGGTTGTACGGAGGGGCAAAGTAATTTAGGAGGGGTGGAGTTTGGTAAGAAGGTGGTGTTCCTTTTGGGTTTTGGTTTAAAATATGGGATATGCTCACTACACCCTCTTTCTTTTTGCGAAAGATTCTTGGAGCGGCCTGCCCAGACGCTTTATTGAAGATGCTGACGATCTTTCCAGATTTGAGACCATCTTCTATTGCCTCTCCCATTTTTACCAATTCGGAGAATGGACTCCCGACCATGGACAACATCCTATCATTGAAATCCAGCTCCTGTGACCTGATGAATATGGAAACAAGTTCACCCTCGTTCACTGGTAGCTGCATACGAGCCACTTCGACCCTCTATCTGTTGGCTAATTCTTTATAGTTTTTCGTCGACTTTTTCCTGACCATCTCGAGGTAGTAACGGTCTGGCACGGTCTCGATATTGAACCAAAACCTTTCCATTAAGGAGTCTGCCAGGTCTTCCCAGTGGAGCAATTGGCGCATGTCTTGTGTGGCCAACCATTCGGTTGCCTCACCAGTCAGGCTACGGCTGAATAGCCACATGATTAAGGGTTCATTCCTCTTTACTCTGACTAACTGGTCAAGTATGAACGAAGGTGTGCTTTGGGGTTTCCTGTCCCGTTGAACATTTCGAATTTTGGGATTTTAAACCCTTCTGGCAGGTCCAAATCTAGGTGCATGCATAAGTCGTCATACCTCAGGCCTGTGGCCTTCCTCGTGGACCTATTGGAATTTTTAACAATTCCTTCATCTTTCTCTCCATATCTTTCTCACACCTGTCTTGTTCAGCTCTCCAAATCCTTTCCATTTCTTCGTAATGATCCAACTCCTTATGCCGTGGAGAGGATTCGTTTGGGATGTTTGGAGTGAAGAAGGACATTTGGTGAGTGGGATGGTTAAACGATGTTAGAACCCGTATTTGGTGCATTGGGACAATCCGAATTAATTATGATAAGTTAGGGTCTAAACCATTCCGGGATGCAAAGTCGAGACTTTTGACCTTCGATTTTATTTTGAGTCATAAGTTGTGCATGAATTTGTTGGTATGGAACAATTAGGAAAATTTGAGACCAAAATTGGAATTAATGAAAGATGGAAATCATGCATTTTTTTCTTGTTCTAGCCGTGTAGTGTGGGAGTTGGCCCACACAATTTGTGGACAATTTTAATTGGTCCAACACTTGTGTGGACCAAGGGACACATGTACAAGTCTTGCTAGTATACAAAGATGACTTCTAAGTCATCTAAGCTCATTTCCAACACTTAGAAAAAAAAAAACACAAGAAGTT
>NW_026724994.1:0-4233 GCF_029784015.1 Lycium ferocissimum
AAAAGTCAGGGGGTCCTCCCGTTTAGACCAAAAACTCGGGGCCAGTGAAAAGCCCCTCGACCTAAACCCGCATCATCCCCGCCCCCGCGTCCCCAACCCCGACCCCCACCGCCGTCGAAAATGTAGGGCCTCCCTCGGTCCTATCCTCCGCCCCCGGCCCGGGGAGCCAGGCCGGTGCATCGCGGGCCGCCGGGGACCTCCCCCCCCCCCGGGTGGGGGGGGGAAACCCCTCCGAGGAGCACCCAGTCCGCGCACGACCCCCTGTAACCCGGTCGACTAGCCCATCCCCCTTCCCCCGCCCTTGGGGGCCCCCCGGGTTTTTTTCCCGGGAGGCATCTCGAAAAACAAAAAATTTGATCGAAAAGAGTCATCCTAATATCACCCCAAACCACGATCTAAGATTAAAGAAAGGTAACACCCAAAATGCCCCGGCCCCCCTTTATAGAGTGGTCCCAAAACACCGTAAACAAACTCCAGACACCCGAGACCCGAGGACAAACCTGCCCGATCCATTTTTGCGACCCCCCGTGGCCGGGTGGGCCTTTTGGACCCCCAACGGACGTCTTCAAATGTCATAATTTACCATAGCTCGACGACAAGGTTTTTAAATTGCGGGCGTAAAAATATACCAATTTAAGTGTTCGGATATAAAGTACCACATAAAAGCGGGGCGAATATACATCGCCAACACATATATACAAATATACGACATGGGGGCCCGGGCCCCAAAATTAAACAGCCGCTAAAGATACGAATCACAACCGAACATATATACATGGCCCCCTCGCCCCAAATAAATGACTAAAAATTTCACCCCGAACAAAACATATGGGGGGAAAAAGGCCCCGCGTCCCCAAATAGTCCAAATGTCAAGACTATACAAAACAAGCATATATCCAATAAAAGCCCCCCGAAAAAAAAGGGACGCCCGCAGAATTTTAGCCCACCGGGGGCCCCCGGACGATATCGCACGGGAGAAAGGGACCGAAGAAAGGGGGGCGAAAAAGGGGAAATGAAAGCATAGAATACGAAATAAAACCGCATGAAATAGGGTTACAAAGAGAAAATACAAAAAAGGAAAAAAACCGTAAATCGTGTAAATAATAAATCAAAGTCGTGTTAACTTTTGGAACGGGCTACCCCCCGACACGGTGCCCAACACAACATACCCCGGAAGGTTTCAAATTCCGTAAAAACCCCAAACATGTCATATCATATCACATATATTTCCATATCTCGCTCCCGAAAAATATATCAGGGCCATATCAAAAGTAATCCATATCCCGTAAGGGCCCATGGGGGTCTCGGAAACCGTAGCACGATGGAAATTATCATAAGGCGACGACCCAAAAACCGGCCGGGAACCTGAACGAAGTATAATAAGGACGGCCCAGTCGTGAGCAACTAATGCAATTTGTATATCAAACGCCTTTTGAAACTTAGTAATGTCATATGCTAACTCTTTAGTCAAATAATTCGAACAATTGGTCAATACGGGTTTTTTCAAAAAATATTTAATATGGTATCTAGATTCAAAATAGTTTTTAAAAATATCGTGAAAAACCTTTTTTATGATAGCCTAACTTATAAAAAAAGTGTTTTGGTCATTATACAAAATATAAGATAATGAAAACAAAGGGGATCTATGTACCCCCGCCGGGTACCGAGGGGGGGGACATATTTTTTGGGCATTTAGGGTCTATAGGATCAACATGGAGAATCCGGGATTTGATACCTTGGGTAATTTTTGACCTTTTAAATTCTTTCCAAGCAAAAAAGAGTTTTAAGGTTCAATTCAATTGAATAATAGTACTCAATTTTTAATTCGGATTTCAAAGGGGCGGATTTTCCTGGGCTACGATATGAAATGTAGGGCCCAAGACATGCCCAAAAAAAGGAATGGGTAGCCTTACATACCTTAGAAGCGTCTTCGATCGCCCAAAACTTAAGTCCCGTTTCGCCGAACGCAAATGGTCAAAGTCCCCAAATTTGAAACCGAAGGAAAAATTCACTTTTCTTCGTTCTTGTCCCCCAAATTTCGGCTTTCCCCCACTATATAGCGTCCCGGAATTGTCTTTCCCAAATCGATAAGCAAACCAACAACATCAAAAACCAACCAAAAAATATTATGGCATAAGTAATCTCTTTTCGACATAACTCAATAATTTCCATCCAACTTCACATCATCAACTATATCGATAATTCCCCTTTCCATCAACTAATTCAAGATTATTCAAACATTTCAATAGCATTTCAAAAAATTCACAAATGCAAACATTCCCCTAATTCCATATTACATCCAAATCTTCCACCAAGATCAAACTATAAATCACATTGTTTTTTTCCCCTTTCAATATCAATGACCATAATCCTCATTTAAAATCTCATTTCATAATTATATAAAAACATATAAATTTAATAATTTCCACACTAACCTACTGCAATTTCCCTCCATTTAATTGTTTAAACCCTTTTCGTCGAAGCTCAAACCCCCCCCAATTTACAAGCAAGAAAACATAATTCACTAAACCACACACCACGCTACCCAACCATGCCATCACACACACACAAGCCCCCTCCATACCCCCTTCCACAACCTCTTATTCCAATCATTATAACACTGAACTTATTCCATAACATAAGAAATGGAATTCCCCCCTTTTTTTTCAACTTCAACTTTGTCGCAAACGTCGCTCTTTCGCCAAACCAATTGTATCACGCGAGACGTCCTAAACTTGACAAGTTAACAAGAGTAAATTTTTGGGTTGAAGACAAAATTGAAAAATCCTTTTTTTTTTTTTAAAGGGGTTTTCCCCAAAGGCCTTTTTCCTGGGCTCAAATTTTTTTTTTTTTGCCAAGTGTTTTTGAACTTTCTATGAATACACATTTTTTTTGATTTAAATTTACATGAAAGTCAATACATTTAAAAGGGCTGGGCCCAACCCTTTGGGGGACCCCCCTTGGGCCCAAATTTTTTTAATTTCGGCCCCAAATTTATTAAAATTTCTTTTTAAATTTCCAAAATTTTTAAAATTTCCCCCTCCCCAGTCTTTCACCAAAAATTTATAAAACAAAAAAGATATAACAAAACCAAATTTTGCCTTGTAAAACGTCTTAACATTAAAATTTTAATTATAAAAAAGGGAATAACACTCCCCTCTTAGACCGGTTTATAGTATCTTATTACTTCTAAAGATTTACTTTTTAATGTAGCCTAACTAAGTCACTTATGGTATCATTTGCTTGGATTTCAAAAGTTATGTAAAAATTTTATTTAAAAGACTCGTCTCGAACGTCCGTAACTTGAAAACGAGCTCGGTCCCGAAACGTTCATAGGGGATTCCATAAGGCATAACGCCCCCCAACTTTCATAGGGGCTGGGAGGGGTTGGTCCCCGTCCGTGGGCCCCCGGACTTTCTATGTTCTTTTCGCGACTTTGGGGAAAGGATTTGATGATTGTCACCTTAACCCCCAGTATGGATTACTTATTTACCTATTGAGTTTGTGAAATTATTTTTATGCATATGGTTACTCACGACCGCCGTGCATATGATCGTACATCCTTCACGGGGTCCGGGCCGGGGTATGTTCGTGCGGGCTATGATATATTCCGATATGATTTTTCGGTTCGCAGCCTCGCAAAGGGGGGTTGAGAATTTGGGGTTATGAGTGTTATGGCGTTATGATGTGCTATGTGATATGTCGGGGTTTGGAGATATGAAACCTTGGGGTATGAGTGTTATGGCGCCAACGGGGGGCGACCTATTTAAAAGCTCTGATTTGTTTTTTTTTTTAAAATAAATATTTTGAATTTTTCATATTGTATGTATTTTCCCCATCCTTTGTTTGATTAGATTCTATTCTTTTTTTCCCTTTTTATACTGGACATTTGCGGCCCCTTTTTTCGGTTTTTTGCCGCGTTACGGCCCCCTTGGTGATCCACCCTGGACCCTATTTCCTTTGGGGACTCCTTTGACCCATATTTTGGTATATAAATTTTCCGTAGCATAGTGTATATTTATTCGGGGGGCGGCGGGGGCCCCCCCCCCGTATATATTTTGTTGTTGTCGGGGTTAGACAGTAGTGGGGTTTTGGGTTTTTCCACGGATATGTTGGTAGCGTTTGGGCGGTCCCTTTCCCCCTTTAGGGGGTTTTGCGTATTTGACATGTTATGTACATTAATTTCCCCCACCACTTTATGATATTTTTGCTTTTGCGTAATGAGACTATGGT
>NW_026724995.1:0-4823 GCF_029784015.1 Lycium ferocissimum
ATCCACAAATGAACAACTCTAATATAAAATCAATGAAAAATCTTTTGCGACATTGAAATCCGTGTTTAAACTACCCTTATTGGGTTTTAACTAATTCTAAAACAAATATAATAATTTATGGTTTGATCTTAACATTTTAAAAAACTAAAAAATAAATAAACAAAATCAAATTTTATACTCCTAATTAAAAAAAGACAAGTTATTAAAAAAATTCCATTAATGGGGCAAGGGGTTTTTGGTTGGAAAATTTCACGGGAATTTTGAAAAACCCTTCTGGGGAAATTTAATCTTAAACACCAATTGTTTTTAAATTTTTTAATTTCTTGTTTACACCCCTTAGAGAAAATTTTGCACTTTTATCCCCTTTGTCCCAAATTGGATTATAAAACAGGAATTTGCCCGGATCAAAAACCTTCGCCCTCTTAAAGGCGGTTTTGAACCTGTCCCAAAATCCAGGGGCCCAATTCGGGCCCCCCCTTGGGCCTGGTATAAAAGGGGGAGCCCCCCTGAGGAGCTTTTCCCCTTTAGGCCCAGGGGTTTTGGGGCCATCCCCCGGCCCCTCTTGGGGTTTTTGGAGGCAGGGATCCCTAGGTTCCCCCTTGGGTGCCCCCTCCCTGCCCTCACCTCCTTCCTCGCCCCTTTCGTGGTTTTTTCCATCGCAGGGGGGAAAAAGGTAGTAAAAACCAAATTTAAAATCTCGGGATCCCAATTGCCCAAAATCACGAAAAAAAGAAAAAAATTTTCCAAAAGGGGACCCTTTCCCCGGGAATAATACAAATCTCCATCCAACCCCAAGACTACTAACAGCCTTATTTAGCCCGAGATCGATGAACCAAAAAAAAACCGATACTACCTCGTTTCGGCCAACCCGGCCATGGACACCCGCAACTCTGGTCGTAAACCCAAAATGAAAACCATCTCCTCTTTTAAGTCTATTTTATGTTAACTAATTCAATCATTTATTAACCATTAAAGCACAAGATAAATAAAAATTTAGTCATCCCATAAAATAAGGAAGTAAATGGGGAAAGGCCCTAACTATTACAACCCCCAATCAAATTAACTTGGGGAAAAGGACTTTAATCAAAAACATGTCAAAGGGAAATTTATGTTGTGTAACTAAAAAACCAAAAATGCCGGAATGAAAGTAGACATCGAGAAAAATAAGATCTTCGGGGGGGCCTAGCATGGATGAAGCTCATCCTAAATCGTCCCTAAGCGGCCCCCCAACGCTAGATATGGGGTGGGAGTGGCGTCTACGGATCCAATATCCTTTAAAAAAAGAATGCAACAAGGTAGTATCGGTACAAATGCTATGTCGGGTAGATATCATAGGGGACAAAGTTAGTATCATGCATACATCATAAAATCAATAAAATAGACAAGCCGATCCTTAAAAGGGTAATCAAATAACCCAAAAAACAAGTAAACCCAAGTCCTTAACGATCAAAAGGAATTTGGAAGCAAACTACGGAATAAATCTACCAATAAAAAAACCTATACACGGTGTACACAAAATGCTAATTGATATCATTACTCGGTATTCATGCCCTGGGGGGGAACCCAAATGGTGTCCATGTCCCCCACTCTTTCCCGGAATTACTCCTGGGCCCCGAGGCTCAGGGGAGGGGGCCTCGTCCCCCCCCCTGGTCAAATGAGCCTTTTCTATATATTCAGTATCTCTTTTTCACATTGTTTTCAAAAATTTTGAATTATCTTTTTGTATCTCAATTTCACCAAGAAGATCATATTGGCTTCTCACCATAAAAAAAAATCAACTTGTAAGACCCAACCCCAATGAATAGTGGCACAAAGCCTACATAACCCCTTTAATCAATAGCGTATGGGAAATTTTCGAACACTTTATCATGTTTGAAGATAGAATTCTTTCCCCTATCAATTTCACAACAAAACAATCAACTAATAAAAGTCTAACTTAAGTGACCGTAACCTACCTCAAATGTAGAGCTAGAACAATCAAATTACTCCGATTAGCCTTTCCCTTTCCCTAAAGCCTCGGGGAAACTCACCGGTCCCAGCAATTAAGATGCTAAATAAGTCATAATTACTCTAGTAACAAAATCAATTCAAAAAAACACCCTTCCTTTTCCCCCCTTTAATGGGGGAGTGATTTCTAGGTGTAAAAACGGGCCCAACATTGGCTTTAGCAACCACCAACTATCAATTTACAAGGTAAATTTTAAACAAAACATCTATTTCAGTTTCCCTGGTCAAGTTACCATTTTTATGAAACCCCAATTAAAATTTACTTGGGTTTCCCTCTCCAAAAGGTTCAATTCTTTTTAAAAAATGATAACTCCGGGCCCTTAGGTGATAAACATACAATAAAAATAAGATCAATTATTGAAAGCCTATTAAGTTCTAGGGTTACTATTTCCCCCTTTCCCCATTATAGACCCCTTCTGGGATGATAATCATGAAGATGAAAGCGTAATGATAGAAGGATTGGTTGAAGTTACCTCTCAAAAATTCTTGACCTAGCTTGGAATTTCTCCCCGGGGGCTTGTGAGAAACTATTTTGGTGTTTTATGAATAAAAAAATTGGGAAATAAGTGTTTAAAAAAGCCCATATTACGTCCCAACTTTGGGGGCCTATCCATTTGGCCCCGAAGGCCTTTTATATCCTTCCCCCCCCTTTTTGGCGGGCACAGTGGCCCGGGCTGTGCCATCCATAGTGGACACACCTAACTTGGGGGCCCGCGGTGGCGGGCTCCCATCCTCGGTGGTCCCCCTCTTTTTTAATAACCCGTAGTGGCCCCCTTTTTATAGTTTTTAACTCTACTCCCCCCATTTCATCCCAGGGCCCTTCAAAAAAAACAAAAAATCCAAAGATATAAAAAGCCATACGGAAAACCCGGGGCCCCGAAAATTTCCCCACGGGTTCTAAAATTTCCCCACGTCCCCCCCCCGTGAACTCCCAATCAAAAAATTCCAAAACAAGTCAAGTTTTTGGTTCTTGACTTATACAATCGAGTTTTTTTTAGCTCGTTCTACCCCCGGGGTTATTTGGTGAAAGGGGATCCCGTTTTTTTCCTCGGTTTGGGAGGGTGTTACATTATAAAAATAAACATAAAGGCGAGATACTTTGTCAAATAGATGATACAAACAAACCATCTCTTTTTGCCTTCCCTGCTACCTATTTGGCCCATTCTCTTATATACACTAGTATACTTATGAAAATACATTGATGTGTGTACCAAGTGTATATTTATGTGTATTTTTTCCCTTTTTCTTAACCTATCTATTACGGGATATCCACATTCTTTTGTGTTTAACTTTAGGCCTCAAGATCATTTCATTCACTTAATTAATCCTTATTACTTAGAACGGTTCAAGACAAAACTAAAGCTAATTAAAGTCTAACTTAACTCTTATCATATCAAATAAATGATTCATCAACTTCATATGCATAGCGAAGTAAAAATTTAATGTAATCAGAAACATATAATCGGAAAAGAAAAAGATTCTATAACTTAGGTCTAAAAAACGGTGGAGCCCCGAGGGTCGAACTAAAACAACATTAAATAAACTGAGAATGTAAACTTTATATTCCCGAAAAAACCAAAAAATGAACCTTTTTCTAGTCAAACTTAAAACCGTTAAAAAAAAAGATTTCAGTAATTTGCCAAAATAAAAAAAAGGGCCCAAACTAGTATACCCCAAGTCCCCGAAAAAAGAATGGCATAAAGTTTAACAAAATTTTAGCAACTCCGGTTTTTTAACTCCTAATAGGACCTTTTGTAAACACTCAACAACCTTAAACTAGTCCATTTTCCTTAAAAAAAGAAGGAATCCCCCTTTTAAGTAACGTTTCCTCTTTTTAACCCCCTATTTTCCCTTTAGACATTTAAACAAGTTCCCCAACCCCTTTTTTTTCCAACCCATAAAATGGTAAGATTTGAGGGGCATACCCTCGAGGGGAAAGCCCCCCCGGTCCCTAGGCTGGCATGACACCCCTCACTTTGGGGGTACATGGTAAAAACCACCCTAGGCCAAGTTTCAACGCTTTTAAATACTCACAATATCCTCAAACAACAACATCCCAAATTTTTCCATCCTTTTTCATTTTTTTAAAACACAAATCAATATTTATTTCATTCCAGGCCTAAAATGGGAGGACTTTAAGCACACCAACGGATAGAATCAAATCTTACTAGACAAAGTACAACTTTACCTTTTCAATCCAAATTTACACTATAATGCACATTAACATCTACCAAAAAATTTGAATAAAATTTCCAATCTTTTTTAGCTAAAATATCCTCTTCCCAAAATTTAAATAATCTAGACACAATATAGACGGGCTAAACATAAATGCATCATACGGGCTTGGGCAATTCATTTTGAAAACAGAAAAAAAAGCGTTCTCAAACATAATCTAGGTCGATGGATAACATATCTCCAAACTTAGTAAACAATTTTTTTGTCCCTTTAATTATGGGAAAAGGGAGACCTTTACCCTTTGTTTTAACTTTGGTTTTTAAAAAACATAAAGTCTCAAAGGGTTCCCAAAGGCATGATAAACTCTTTCTAACCAATTTCATCACGGAAACCCTATTCTAAAACGGGTTTGGAGACGGGAAAAACCGGGGGCTTGAAAAAGAAGGAGGGAGGGCCTCCCTCCCCTCCCCCCCCGAGTCTTTCTTTCAATAAAAAGGGGTCAAAAGGGGCCCCCGGCCTACCTCCGGTTTTGCCCCAAGCTCCCTTTTTCTTTTAAAGAAACCCCCTCCCCACCTTATCCTCTCCTAATGGAAATCACTAAGACCTTGTGGTGCCTAGTTTGACATTGCCCTTAAATGAAT
>NW_026724996.1:0-4563 GCF_029784015.1 Lycium ferocissimum
AACCCCGAAGGGAACTACGGCCCCCTAATAAAACATAAACTTTGAAAACCCCCCATTTGGCCCCCAAGATATCGTAAACAAAATAAACCCAGGGCCGCCCTCACGGCTACATATCCCGCCGACCCATGGGCAAATTGAAAAGAGAGGACAAGGTCCCCGACCCATATAGTATGTAACCGAATAAATATAAAAGTGGCATCGGGATAAAGGGAGCGCCACCCCCGCCGGGGGGAGGTCCTACCGAATGGATCGTCCATTTTCCCCGACCCCGGGGCTTTTAACGCGTCCACAAGGGGGACGCCACGAGTAATGTCCAAGTATGAAGGTATGAATAATAACATAGTAAGGGATGTAAAGTGTCACGATCCGACGGGGGCCATGAGGGTCGGGGGACCCCAGCCCACTTTCTTTACTCCCCCCGGCTCATTTATTTCTTATCTCTAATCATAGAAAAGCTATTTATTTGAAACATATTTACCTTTATATACATAAGCCCTTTTATCATATATATATATATATATATATTTTTGCATACAATGGCCGTGAGACCAACAACCCACAGCGTATCTGGGTTTGCGATACGACATATAGCGGGACAGACCCCGTCTGCCCAAAACATATATGTAGAAAAAGAAAAAATAAATGGCATTCCGAACAAGGATGCTCTCGGCCCAATACCTAAGCCCGGATCACCTCCCTTCCCCTGGAAGAACACTTTAAAAAAAACGACACGTTTAACATTGTCCGGTATGAAAGGCATCAACAAAATAAACATCAATGAAATAAAACTAAAAGAGGAGAATTTTTGTGTCACTTATAAAAGAAAAAATGAGCCCACTTCATAAACAACGTCATATGTAGCATATATTATCGGCCCGCCCAAAAAGGGACGGTGTAATAATATTAGCCCCCCCGGCCCCCCGGTCCGGTACCATCTCTCCGCCCCTAGTGGGTTGCCCCCCATCTAAACGGGTGTATCGCCCCCCTTAGGGGGGCCCCCCGTCCATATAGGGGGGTGTAATATCATCATCTTACTTTTCTAATGCATGCATACAAACCAAAGACAACTATATTTATGGGGTGAATAAGGTGGTCGATTCTTTAGGAGCATTCATAAAACCCCTCCCTTTGGGAAATTTAAACATAAAAGGGGAGGTATATAATAAATAACATCAATGAATTATAGATAGCATCATTAGTTTATAGGAACATTATATCATGAACTCTAGAATCTTTAGACTTAACCTCATCATCATCATTATCGTATTCGAATATATCTCTTATCTATATGGCTATTCGGAAAAGACTCTTAGTTTTTGGGAAAATTGGGAAAATTTTTAAGAAAAAGGAAAATCATGCCATAAGATTCATGCCTTAGAAAAAAAGGACTAGCCCCTCCTTTTCCTTTTAATAATCTATTGTTGCATGTTCTCCTTTCCCACGTTTCTACCTTGAGTTTGTTAACATTAGCTAATTGATTATGGGAAAGGGCTTATAAGAGAAAATTGGGCAGCATTTTCTTTGTTTATACAACTTCCTCCATATTCCTATCAACTCCCCAAAAATCCATAACAACAATCACAATATCGTAAACAACAATCATCATTCATTTACATTATTCACATTTCAAAATTTCACTTAATTCCTCCATAACCATGGTCATAGTTCACTATAACGTTTTCTCACATATAATGCTTATCCCATGTTCCCAAAAGTTTTCATAACTTCACAATCACAACGTATCAATAATCATGATTCAATCCAAACTACTACTCAACAATGACACTATTCCCCCATTTATGACCCATTTTTTATATTCTTCTACAATCCAAGGGTTTTAACTTTCAATACCTTAAACAACATGAAAATACCGAAAACTTCCATAGATAATGTGGAATAAGCCTTTATGGAATACTCTTCGCACCAAAACCCCAGTTCACTTTTCTTGGAACTTCTTTAGAACCTTAATAAAATTTTATACACTTGGTTTTGTTGGGTTTTATGAAGTTGATCATCAATTTCACTTGAGTTCAGGATGAAGAGTGGGAAAGATTCTAGAGGGTTCTTGAGTTTGGGGGAAGAGAAATGAAATGAAATAAAATGAGAGAGAGGTCCTTATATCATTTTAAAACCCGTCCCGCCACTACGGACCAACATACGGTCCGTAAAATTATCGCCGTATTCCCGTAGATCCGTCCGGGGAAGTGCCATCCCGGGCGATTATACCCATACATACGGTCGATAATTTATACGGGGGATGTTGGGGCCCTATAATGCCATTTTCCAAATCATTCTCGTTACCTTTGATCTCCCAACCTTATGGAACCTTCTTGGGACTTATTTAACACCTCATTACTAATATAAGGGGTTTATAACTCTTCTCCAAAGCATCATTAAAACATCATTAACTCAATACTCGTAAATCTTGCCCCCATGACATATAACTTGCTTTCCCAACTTTCTTCCTTACCTTAAATGTCATCGAAATCTCGATTGGGGTATATTATTATTCCTCTTATCAAAACATCGTAACGTCGTACCCTTCGTTAATCTATTCAGTACGTTAACAAATTTTTTTTGAGATGTAACATAAAGTATGAATAATAAGGAAAGGGAAATATAGAGTATCGTAAGAAAAAAATCCCGTACGTATGAGTGCCCTTAGGGGGATGCGCATGCTTAACTTTTTTTAAAAACTTTCTTGTTTTATACATAAAATAGAACATATCATGTTCCCGGGCGTCGGTTCCGATCCAAACCACTATGTCCGGACCCGGGCCCCCCGGGGAGATGATATCTGTCTATAGTCCCAAACCGTCGGGGGCCTCTTTAAACACCTCGCCTTTTTCCCATATTCCCCTATACATATACATATATCATATTCATATATCGTATAAGGGCGCGTGAGACCCCAAGAAAAGATATAACTTAGTGACGTAAGGTGGGAACCGATTATATTATGGAATAATCATCGCTCTACCCCCCTTGAAGGAACAATTATTTTAAGGTTATCATGAAGAATAACTCAGAAAAAAACATAAATAAGGTCAAAAATTAAAAGCATCAATTCATATACTTTGAAGTCTTTAGAAAAAGGTCTTATCAACGAATAAAAATTAGGATCAAAAATTCTCACATTCTTATTCTATTGAATCCTACTTGAATTTCAACATGAAACCATTTCTATAATCATCGTAGACGTATTTCTCTTTGACATCATCGTTTTCATTACAAAAACTTTCCCCGTCTTTTAGCATAAAAGCTTATAAAATCTAAACCTTTGTTTTGGAAAAATACGAACATTTGAAAAAATATTTACGGGTTATCGGGGAAGGAAATCATGCCTTGGAATCATATACTTTTTCTTTTGATAACAACGAAGACATGGAAACATTTATGAAGTCATAACATAGGAATCATGCCTTTGAAAGAAAGGAAAACCTTTAAAATACTTGTTACCTCAAATTTTCTACACTTTATTGGGCTCAAGTCTCATTTAAGAGGATTCACACAATCGTTAGACTTGTAGTATATTTTTACTGCTCTCAAGTCAAATATTTTATATCCCCAAAAAACGGGCAACATCTCCCCGTTTATATGCCTCCCAAAAACTCAATTCCAACCAACAAAAACAACAACAACAATACCAACATCAATAACATCATTCCCCACCAAATGTACCATAAAAAAATTAGTTTGTTTTCCCCCATATAAACCCAAATTACTACCAAATTTTTTAACGCTTTGTCTCGAAATAAGCCTTAAATAATACTAATAGAAAGATTCATACCTTTCACCTTAAATTGCAATTCTTTGATTATCACCTTGAATCCAAGCCAAATTTCCGTAATACGATATTATAATCGGGATGCGTTGTCCGAACTTAAATTCGGGGATTTATTTAATTTGCGCTAAAAATTTTATGGACGGAAGTTGGGGGATTATTCTGAAATTTGGGGAAAATTTTGGGAAATGTTGGGGGGAAAAAAAAGGGGAAAACCCCCCTTATAAGATGCCAAACCGGGTCGGGTCCCGTGCGATCGGCTGTCTTTGCGTCTTTTGCACGCGTTTATTCTTCGGGCCCAACTTGTAACGTCCAAAATTTCTACTCCCCATATCCTATCGACAAGCGTTTGTTGCGTTGGAAACAGACTCGACGAACTTTATTTTGGGGTTTTTTTTTCTCTTTAAAAAATTTCATATGTAAGAGATTTTGCTCCTCAAGTTGGACCAAAATTTTACACGAAACTTTGCCCTCGTTTCTCCAAAGTCGTACTCTCCCTTTCTTCCCTCTTTTTTCACGACCCCCGGAGGGCGCGGGCACCGGGTAGCCCACCCGGGCACCCCCTTTAACCCACTTATACATCACATCTAGGTGAGCCCTATTTAAACTCTTTTTTCTCTTATTCTAATCTCTTGGGCAAAACACTCTATATCTCATTAAAAATTTTGCCCTACAAATGTACATAAACCGACAAGGCTATCAAAAAAATATCCCAAAATATGGCCGACAAGGGAGCATACTAACCATATACACATTTTATGAGCCTCAAGAAGGGTCGT
>NW_026724997.1:0-4989 GCF_029784015.1 Lycium ferocissimum
GGGCCCCCCGAAGAACCTCCCCACATTTTTTTTGTATTCGACGACAATATGTAGCCTTGGGTTTTTTCGGCTTCTATTGTCCATGCGTCGTCCCTTTGCCGATTTTGGGGTTGTCGTGACATTTGTGTTATGATAAGTATTTAAGACTTGATAACTTATTCTTAATTAATTTTCCGCTTATTTAACTTGTTATTAGTAATGTGGTTCGCCTACTCGAAGGGATAGTGTGGGTGCCACCACGACTCGCGAATTGGTCGTGACAAAGTTGGTATCGGAGAACTTAAGGTTAATTGGTGTAGTGCGGGGCATATGCAGTAAGAGTCTTGCGGATGGTACGTAGACGTCGTCTCCATCCTCGAGAGGTACATAGGACATTTAGGAAACACTCCTTCTTTTTCTCGTTTCGTGCTATTTCGATAGATTGGTATCGGATTGCGTTTCTTTTCGTGCGAGATTGTTCGGATTGGTATCTTAACCTCATTTCTATGTTCGCTCGCGGCGGATAGTGAGGAGCGCGTCGACCTCTGCGGAGGCCGGGGCACACTGCACTGCGCTGCACACGCCGCGTCTATGCCGGGTGCCGGCCGGTGTCGGGTGGGCGGGCGGGGGGGCCGCGTGTGAGGGACGTGGCGGCGGGGAGAATCTACCCCGTTTAAACGGGTTAAATTAAAGTACGAACGTATTGGTGCCATTCATATTCTTTGTTTTAAAGAGTCGCTACTTTTTTAATTAATTAAAGGTGAATTAGGGCACCTAATTATTAACTAAGGTAAAGTTAACTAAACCTCTAGTTAATGGTACGCCCAAGTTCAATTCTGAGGTAAGTCTAATTATCACGGGGAAGGGTTAGGCATCCTCAGGATCCAGTTAAGCTTCTGATTTAAATTGGCTTAGAGTTAATTAATTAAGGCTACGAATCACGAGATGTAATATTTAAATTTTAAGAAAATGACTTGTAAATGTTGCTAAAGTTTTAAAGGAAAAGATAATAACGCTATTTAAAATAATATTTATAAATGTTATTAAGGTTTTAAGTGGAAATGCAGTAATGCTATTTAAATTAGATTTATAGAAGATTAATGATTTACATAAAAGAAAATGATATTTAAAATAAAACTTATAAATGTTGCCAAAGCGTTACATAAAAAATAATGCTATGTAAAAAATAAAGCTTGCAAAAATATAATAATTTGCATATAAATAATAGTTTTTAAAGAGAAGACTTAGCAAACTAAACTTTGAACAAAATTATATCATATGACTATGTAGAAAATTTATTTTTTATAAATGGGACGCAAAAAGAAAGTGAGTTTTCTTTCTCCTTTAATTAACTATACTCGGCTTAAAGAAAATATGTATAACTTGATAAATCTTGAAGAAATTGTTTAAGAATGTATTTGAGTTTATATTTACGTATTAGCGACATTTTAATTTTTCTAAGGCAATAAGAACAGCATATAATTCCTTTAACTCCAAATATGTATTCATGCTATTTTGAAAATCAATTGTAAATAATAAAATATTATAGGTGCTGTAAATAATTTTAACATGAATAGAAGAAAATGTGACTTGCGGAATTAATTACTAGTTTCCTTAGTTTAACTACCCACCCATCTAAAACCAGTTATACTAATTCCATATAATTCAACTAAGCTAGAAAAACAAACAAAAGTAAAAAGGTTAGTCAAATAATGCAAGTTAACTACACAAGAAATAAAATAGAGGCATAAAATTAAATGGGCTGTTGCGGATCTGCCCGCTATTGGGCTTCGGCCCAGCAAATTTTATATGTTGCTGCAGGCTGTTCGTCTAATGGGCCTGGCCCAGAATTGTTTTCCATTTTTTTTTCTTTGCTGCGGACAGGGGCTGGACGGAAATGACTTGAGGAGGTCGGTTGGGCTTTTAGCGCTTGCCCAACTCGGAGGAGAAAGAGTCCCTCGGACTCGTATGCGGCAATCATGCAAAAAAAAAAATGAGGGGAAAAGGATTAGGAAAATGTGATCCTTAAATAAAGCATAGCAGCAGCAAGAACATGATTAAATAAAGCATGAAACACATCTAGTAAGACAATTTTTAGACAAGTAGTGGTGATAACATAGAGCTAATAGAAGTCTCATCCTAATGGTATTCCATTCCTATAAAGGGATAACCACAATATTACTCGAGACAGGCAGCAGAAGTGGGCTCAAAACCAGTAGCAAAAGTCAAAGGAAACAATCTATAGGAGGAGCCATCTTAAGAATGCCATCATACAAATCCCAAACTCAGGCAGTGGACGATGCATCTCAATTTCAGGAGTAAAACAGAATGTAGACTCAAAATGCAGCAGAAGTTTTATCAAAGTGCAGCTATGACCGACCAAAACATTTATTTGAAAGCTCAAAAGTTTACAGTAGCAACAACAAGACAACAATTCAAGGAGATTTTGGAACGTAAACTCCCAGGTCATGCAAATAAAATAGGGGGAAGAATGAATATCCAACAATGTCTGTTTTTAACAAGCTAATAGACTTAAAAGAATACTAGCTAATTAATCATTTCAAATAATTGTCAAGACAAATAATACCTTGTTAGGAAGAAGCGAACTTCAAGACTAATTATGAACCTCAAACTATGCAACTAATTAAAAGATGAGACAACAAAAGGGGGTTACCGCTATCCCTGTCTCCAATGTCACACCAGGTCTAAAGGTTCTTTGGAACCTTAGCATGGTAGGCCATTGGAGGAGGGCTGAACCCATCCAATTACATGCCTTGATTTTTAGCTGACCAAGTGACAAAATACAAAAATGGACAAACAGGGAACATCTCTTAATCAATAAACTAAGACAACCACCGGATACGGGTACAACAATTCATTTTTAGAGCTTTAACATCTTGATAGAAGTGTATATGTGGATTCTAACTGGGTACAGAAATAACATGGATTCCCCTTAGCACATGCACATTCCTTTAGAAGATAGTAAGTCGTAGAACCAAGCGAGCTGAATCGACAGTGGTTTAATATCTCATCTTTTATACAAGAAACGGGTAAGATTAGACACATACAGACATAGAAACTGCAGTTTATCCTCTTTGGACTGATTTAAGCCTTTTACATGTTCACAAAATAAAACATAGCAAACATAACTGACAAAGCCTACCGCTGTCTTCAATCCCTTAGTTTCTATATTACTAACCTTATAACGTATACAAGGCATCAATGTAAGCAATAGACAACTATACAAACCACCAGTTTTAACTTAAACATAAGCACATAGATATCATATCTCACTGCCAAAACAATCGATAATCTTCAAACTATTCTCCAATTAATCAACTACCAACCCAATATAACTAATCATATTCGACCTGAGAGACTATAACATACAAGTACTGAAATATGTTTAACCACCAAGCAAAATCGAAACATAGACATTTCATCTAATCATACCAACATATAACATGCTTCACAAACTCCAAACTGAACCAACAAAGTAATATGCTGAATCATGTAGACAACAAACTGCCGTTAACACATAACAACTAAGAAGGTACAAATGCAAAGGATGAAGAACAAACAGAAAGGGATTAACGCACCTTCTTCGGGTGCAGCGAAGTGGGTGCGGATTTCCGATTCACACTCGAACACTATCAATCCGAGTTTGCGATGCTCGGATCCGACGCAGTAACAGGGAAAAATAAAAAATGAAGCAGTGCTTTGAATCTCAAAAAAAAAGTAGGCTAACACTTTTTAAGGAAAATGGAGGCGGCCAAAAGAACCCCTATTCAATGAACATACATGTATAATCGATGAACTAGGGTTTAACAAATCTTTGGGAGGAATTGAAAGTCAAGTGAAATCCTGAGCCTTTGAAATCCGAACGTTGGAGATATCATGTGATGGTCTAGGCATTACCCGAAATAGCGAAACTTGGTCTGAAATTGGAAAGAAACGCTGGGTAATAGCTGGAGATGAGAAACGAACAACCATCAATGCATTGCTCAAAATGGTGGGGCAAATGACTGAGAAAGTGAAATCTCCTTGAAACTTTGCCAAAAAATGGCTGAAAAGCAACTGGAGTTTACATTGGATTGCTACGTATCAATGTGGGGCTTTAGGGTACGTTTGGTTGCTGTTAGCTCTTTTGAGAAATGAAGAGGGGTTTGGGGATTTAAGGCTTTAGTGGGCCGGGTCAGCTGATGGGTAGTGGGCTGGTTGGATAAATTAAGATATGGGCCAGCCGGGTTGCTGATTAATATATGGGCCGAATAACTTGGCTCCTGAATTTAAATAAAAGACACATTTTAATTAATTATATGCTAACGTGTGTTAAAATATTATCTTATATAAAAGTATGTATTTATTAGTATTTCGAGATAAAATAAAATAAAATGACGTACGTAATAGCGTGCGATAATATATTTAAAATCCAATAGTAAATAAACAATATTATTTATTGCGCGAGAAAATAAATACGTGCGTGTGCTTACGATGATAAAAATGAAAAATGATTATAACGCGAATTATAATAATAATAATAATAATAATAATAATAATAATAATAATAAATATAATAATAATAATAATAGTAGCAATAAAGGATAAAAATAATGGCCCGTAAGTAGTGATGGAATAATGAAACGTCGGTAGAAAATCCAATAATTATAGTAAAAATACGAAGAATCATTTCTTAAATTGCCAAAATACTATAAATGTAAATAAATATTTATGGAAGGCGGGACAAAATTGGGTGTGACGGGCGGTGTAAATTTGTGTCGGATGGCCAAACACACCGGCACAGCAGGACCTTGACATAAGTTATTTCCGGAGCTTGACAATATTCGGATGAGAAGATTAGAGACTCTTGGGAACCACGGCTTGCAGAATTATTCTTGCAGATTTTCGAAATTTGTGCTTCGAAGTGTTGGGATACTTTGTGATTTCCGGAGCGGGAATGATTCCGGTGCTCGATGCCCAAAATGAGTGGGGGGTCATACCCCCCGTTTC
>NW_026724998.1:0-4462 GCF_029784015.1 Lycium ferocissimum
ATGTGTCATAGAAAAAGGATTGGGATGACCCTTACCCCCTTTGAGTTTGCAATAAAAACGGTTATCGCGTTCGGGATGGCCGTTTAAGTTTTAGGGCGAATTTTAAGATCCCTTGTTGGTTTGAGGTTGGGCGAGTTTTTGGGCCCGTTTGGGTCAAAAAAACTTAGAAAGTTAAGTTGATTTAAGAGTGATTGAGAACCAAAAATTTCCCAAACCCTTACGGAGTGCGGCGGGGGGATTGGGGTTTAAAATTATGATTGGGTGTTCAAAAAGGTTTCCCCGGGGAAAGGTGTGGAAGTTTGGCAAGAAAGGAAAGCCATCCCGGATATTTGACGAGAATCCCGAAAAGGGTTGGGGGCCCTTATGAGCTTGAGTTGCAAGAGATGGCGTTGTCCCCCCGTTTTTCACTATCCATGTTAAAAAAGTGTGTGGGGACCCGTCGTTGTTGTTCCGAACTATACGTGGGGATGGCCAAACCAAGGAATCCTGGTTTCCCCCATTTAAGTTCGGTTGAGAACGGAAGTAGCCTCGGAAGGTGTTAGAAGGAGTAAAAAAGTTGAAGAGGTTTTTGGGGAAGCTTGAAGACAAAAAACCCGATATCCTCTTTATTTGGTCAACAAAACGTTCAAGGTGAAAAACCCTATTCCTTCATGCCCCTTACGTATTCATGCTTCACTTTCATATTCATTTATTCCTTTTTTCTCTTTTAACATTCATGTTTTCCAAAATCATTTTATACCCCGTATTTTATCTTTGAACTGGGATTAATTGTGATAAGTTAGGGACCAAACATTTGGGGATGAAAAGTCAAAGACTTTGGACCTTCGATTTTATTTTGAGACATAAGTTGTCTGAATTTGTGTGGCGGGAAAACGGAAATTTGGGCCAAAAAATGGAATTTGTGAAACTTGAAAATCATGCTTTTTTTCTTGATTTGGGTTTGGTTGGGGGAAATACCCCAAAAATTTGGTTTTCCCCAATTTTTTTTGCCCCCACACTTGTCAGACACTTGGTATTATATAAGCACAAAAGATGATAAACTGTCTTCTTATTCATTTCCAACACTTAAAAAAAAAAATAGAAGTTGAAGAACCCCCTTGGAAGTCGCCAAAAAAAAAAAAACTAAGTTCAATTCAATCCAAAAAATTTTTTGATCAAATCCACAATTGGAGGTCCCGAAAGGGGGAAAGGGTTTTTTGGCGTCCCCCTGGTTTTCATTTTCAAACCCACCTTTTGAAGTTGAAGGAAAAAGGAAAGATTTGATCATGTTTTATATGTTAAAAAGGGTTTGAGATTTTGTAGTATGTTAAAATGGATGAATATCAAAAAAATATATTTTGGGAAGTGAGTTGTGTGCATGGTGTGTTAGGTTGGGGTGTGTGTATGTTGTGTTGTGTTGGGTATAATTACATAGCATGTTTTAAAGGTTGAGGGGAGGGAAAGAGAATCATCATAGTTGGGGGGAGGTGTTGGAAAAATTGGGCCAAAAAATTTAACAAAAATGAATTAATATCGCTTAATTTTTTAGTCTCGTCGTTAAAATTCTATTTTGGAAATGAATTTTAATGACTCAAATTGATGTTGAAATTTGGCGGACGTTTGGAGGTTTTTGACATTTAATGTAATTTGTTTTTGATGAGAATGCTTGTTAGAATGAAGTAAAATCAATTTGGGGCTGAAATATGTTATGTGGTGTCTCGGGTTTTGGGGGGAGGGGTAGATTGGAAAAATTTTTTGGGATTTTTGGGAAATTTGTATGAATTGTTTGAAATGTCTTTGGATTTGTTTATGGGTTGGGGTTAAATTTTTAAGTAAAAGCGGGATGTTGGCTTAAGGTAAGGTTGAATTGAATTTATGAATGTTGTCGAATGATGAAAAAGAGAGCTATTAATGTTGTATTCTTTTGGGTTGCTTATTGTTGTTGCTAGGTTGGGTTTTTGTTGTTGTTGTTGTTGATTTGGCGGAAACTCGGGGGGGGGTTTTTTTACGGTCGGCCATTGGAGAATTAAGGGGAAATTGGAATTAAATGCCTAAATTTTAACTAATGTTTGGCATATTATGACTTTTTGTAGACCTTGGGGGGGAAGAGGTTGGATTTATTTGAGTTTGAGTCGTTGGTGCGTCGAGGTATGTAAAACTCCATTCTTTCTTTTTGGGTGCCTTATTAAAAAGGTGACACGAGGGTTTTTTCTCGCAAACCCACTGTTTATGACTCCATTGTTTCTTGGAAATTCGTAGTTGGGATGATGAAATATTGGCCTTTATGCCTTTGAAATATTTGATTTTCAACTTTTGCCAAAAAATTTGGTTTTAAAAGTTCGTAACTACGAACGCGTATCTTTCACGAAAACCGGGTTGCCTCGATATGCTCGTAGGTGATTGTATGATGATGATAAGTATGTTTTTAGGCGGGCCCCCTGGTCAACCCCGTCCGTGGGGCCCCCCATCTCCTTTTTTTAACTCGAGACTTTAAAAAAAATTGAATGACAATATCCCGACTTTAAGTATGGTCTTTTACTTATCTTTAGTTTTGATAATGATTTTATGCTATGGGTTCTCCACCGTTCGTGCATTTTTTATATCCCCGGGGGCCGGGGGGTTCTTGTCGTGCGCGCTTTGTTTACTTGTTTGCGGGGTTTGGGGACCCGCCGGGGGGGTTCTCTTATTTTGGTTTTCTTTGGGGCGTTACGGGATGTATGACGGGGGAAAGGGGATTTGAAACCCGGTGTTTCTTTTTGTTTGGCGCCATCGACGGGCGGGGGATATTTCTTTTATGCTGATTTATATTTTAAAAAACATTTTGATATTTTGGAAATCTTTTTCCGTCCCTTTTCGATTATGACTCGGGTTTTTCTTTTTCCGTTTTCATCTGGACTATTTCTCGCCCCTCTTCGGGGGGGCGTTTCTCGCGGTAGGACGCACGGTTTTTTGATCCCCTTTTTGGGCACCCCTTTTTTGTTTGGGTCTCCCCATTGGAGTCACTTTTTGGGATATATTCGTTCGTTGATTCGTATATTTTTTTCGGGGGCCCGGGGGCCCATCCCGTCATAGATTATGTTTGTCTTTGGGTCTTTGGACATGTATGTGAGTTATGCCCTTCGTACGTTTTTTTTTTGTTTATATATGTTCGGGGGGATCCCTTCGCCGTGCGCCTTCTTGCATTCGTATTATTTTGGGTTGCGCCATTTGATAGCCCGGGGTTTGATATATTACGGTTGTGTTTGAGAGTGTTTGGGGGTTTGATATAAACGAGAACTTTTAATTTGTGTGTATATGGTCTTTCATAATTTGTATTGGTTTTGGGGGCCCATTCGGGCCTATCCGCCACGGGGGGGGTCGGACAATTCTCTGTCGTTAAGTCCCCCCTCCCTTCATTTTCCCCTTCACGTTATGTATTAAGTCATGTTTATTATTTTTTTCCCTGACCCTCATTAGACAATGATGCCAAGGGGAATATTGAACACCTCGTTCTTAACTTTTAAATTCATGATTAGTTAGAAACCAAGACGGGTGTTGGGTTTGGGAAATTTGCTTGGAACTAAATGTACTTTTTACGTCATTTTTTTTAAAAAAATTTTTGCGCCGGGGCTCGTGGGCATACTCCGGGGAAAATCAAAGTAAACCGGAATTTTCCATTTCGAGGTACCTTGGGGCGGGACTCAATGTACGGGATGTACTTTTGTGTAAATTTTTGACCAAAAAAACAGTCCCGGTTTTAACAACCGGGGACGCCCCAAAATTTTACAGTTTACATAAAAGTACGGGGCGAAATGGGGTCTTTCCCCGCCAAAATAGTATAAATCGGGGTTATTAAAAATCTTTTTTCATATTTTAAAACCCAAAACCCAAATTCTCCTTTCCCCCTTGAATACATCAAGGTAAGCCTATACTAACTCTCAAATTTAATTATAACATATTTTGAATATTAAATAAGGGTCCTCATTAAACCTAGGGGTTTTTAAGAAAATCTTCTAAAGGATTAAGTCTTTTTGGGGTTCTTCTTTGACAATTAGTTACAAGTATTTGAGCATTTACGGGGATGTGAGTTTCTATCTACGTGTGGGAAAAATTATTGTTCTTCCCTAACCCCTTTTTCCATGATTATATGAAATTTCACCAAAACTGGGGGTTTAATAATTTCATGATAACCCAAATCACGACCCTGATATCTATGTTTATTAATAATTTTATTGTGTTCTTAATATTCCACTCGGTTTTGAAAATCTTTGTAATCCATGAAAACCCCTACTTTGCATTTCATAGGTTCTTAAATCGATATGAACTATTATCTTATTTTCATGAAAATCCTACATGTCTCCATGTTTTCATACAAGTTATACTATGTATCCATGTTCTGTTATATTATATCTACAAATCATGTTAAGTCATGTTTATGAAATTCAGGGGTACTAAGCCAAATATATCATATTCTGTTTTGGGAGTTGGCGATTCCGAGAAAAAG
>NW_026724999.1:0-4956 GCF_029784015.1 Lycium ferocissimum
TATAGATGGTTTCCATCCATTTCTTTACACTACAACAACCAAACATGCTAGCTAGGATCAATTCATCATATTAAACACAATGTTCCGTGTACACGGCCGTATACCCGTACACACGGCCTCCTAAAGGCCCATGCAAGTTTTTCATGAATTTCATCCCTTTTGGCATACTACAACACACATAAACCATTCATAACACATAAAAACTAGATTAGAACTCACCTTCCTTCTTAACTCTACAAGTTGACTAAGGTTGCAAACGATGAAAACGAGCGCTCTATTGATTCAAAAAACTCCCGTTAATAAGTACCCTTGATTAATATGTTTGCTTGAAGAAACAATTTTTTTGATGGCTTGATCTTGACCTTGCTCCTATGGCCGAACCCCTTTGCTCTCTCTCTTCTCCTTGTTTTCTTGATTTTTCTAGAATTAGAAATGGTGGAAAGATGACTAATTTCCTTCATCTCTGTTACATATATTAAGTGACCATGTGGCCTTGACACACCTTAAGTGGCCGGCCACATGCCCTCCAAATCATGAAATATTTAATTTTTTTTCTTAATTCATTTTTGGCCCCCAAGTTCCTAAATATTCCATGTCAACAAAATCACAACAACTTATGTCTTAAAGTGGAGTCGTGGTTCAAAGAAATCTCAACTTTGTATCCCGGAATAGTCTTTCCCTTAACTTATCAAGGTTGACTCGAATTATCCCGACGTACGAAATACGGGATATGACATTTTCCTTAATATTCCATGCCAATAAATTCATAAGCAACTTGTGCCTTACAACAATGTCGAAAAAAAATAGCCTTGTTCTTAACGTATCGCAACCAACTTAAAATATTCTGACGTATCAAATACGGAATATAACATCCTTCCCCCCTTTAGAACATTCGTCCTCGAATGTTCAACGGTCCTTTATAGGGTCTTAAGGATCCCGGGGGGGGTTCTTTACTACCATGACATGTGATTTCATCTACCAATCATATTTTTCTTTCATTTCCTCCTCGGGTTCGCAAGCCATTTCCTTTTACGTTATCATTCCGCTACGGTGCCTTAACGGAAGCTACGTCTTTAGGACGCAACCTTCTCACCTTACAATTAGTGTAATAAGGTTCGGTGTATTTCGGGTTAAGCTCTTCCTTCTTGTCGAATCTGATTACGTTCTTCACGGATGATATCTTCAAGCACCCATTCGCCAGTCTGGAATTCTAAGTGTCGATACCGGCTGTCGTCATATGATTTCTGTCGTTTCTGAGCTACTAGTAGCCGTTCCCTGCTTTAACCATTATCGGCTGATACAATTCTTGTTATATCCCGCATTTTTGTACATTGGGACAATCCGGATTAATTATGACAAGTTAAGGACAAAGCATTCCGGGATGCAAAGTCGGGATTTTTGGACCTTCGATTTTATTTTGAGGCATGTTTGTGCATGAATTTGTTGCATGGGGCAATTAGGAAAATTTGGGACCAAAATTGGTATAGTTGGAACTTTCAAATCATGCAAATTGAGGCCCTTGGCCGTGTGAGTGGGAGATGGCTCCCACACATTTTTTGTGTCAACTTTTAATTGCTCCAACACATTAGTGTGGGACAAGATCATGTGCAACTCTAGTGGGGGATTAAAAGATGACTTCTAAGTCATATTTAGTCATTACAACACTTAGAAAATAACAAAAAGTTGAAGAACTCCCTCCACCAAACTCTCGGCCAAGAGCTAGGAAAACCAACTTTCATTCAAGCTCTTCTAAAAATATTTTGTTGATGCAAACCCACTAATTTGAGGTCCCTAAGTAGCGTGGAAGTGTTGTTGGAGCGATCAACCCGCTAGTTTTCATCCTTGGAAACCCTAGCCTATTGTGAAGTTGAAGGAAGAAAGGTAAGATTTGATTATGTTTTATGTGTTATAAAGGTTGTATGTATGTTGTAGTATGCTAAAATGAAGGAAATTCATGAAATATAGTGTGTTGGAGTTGAGGTCATGTGTGTGAGATGTAGCCGTGTAAGTGTGTGTGTGTTGTGTTGTATTGAAGTGATGAATTAAGTTCTATATGGTTGTAGTGTGAAGAAATGAATGAGAATTATCCATATGTATATATGTTGTGTGTTGGCCGAAAATGATCATGGAATATGACAAAGAACGCATTAATGTCGCTTAATGTTTTAGTCGTCGTCGCTATGAATTCTATGTTGGAAATGAATGTTTAATAGCGCAAATTGATGTTGTAATTGTTGCGGACTGATTTGGAGGTTATTGTACCTTTAATGTAACTTGTATAATTATGAGTATGACATTGTTAGAATGTGAATTGTTGGTGCAAATCATGATTTGGAAATGAGGAATATGTCATAGTGGTGTTCTCGGGTTTGGGGACTGATTTCGGGTGAATTGGAGCCATTGTTGGATTGTTGAAAATATTGTATGAATTGCTTAGAATGTCTTTAAATATTGTTGGTATGGGTTGGGGTTAGTATTTGAATGTATAAGCGTCGATGTTGGCTTGAAGGTAAGCCGTTGAATTGAATTTATGAATGTTGCTAGATGATGAAAAAGAGAGCTATTAATGTTGTATTGCCTTTCGGATTAGTTATTGATGTTGCTAGGTTGGTTGTTGTTGTTGTTGTTGTTGAATTTGGCAGGAGTTAAATTCTAGGGGTGGCCTATTTACGGGGGGAAATCTTTTAATTTACGTAGAATTAAGGGCTAAATTGGAATTAAATGCCCAAAAATGTCTATAGCTAATGTTTGGCACATTATGATTCGTTTGAAGACCTTGGGAGCCCGAGGCGTAGGTCATGGTTAGCTTGAGTTTGGAGTAGCTTTGGAAGCGTTTGAGGTATGTAAGCGCAACTCTTCCTTCTTTTGGCATGCCTTAGTCGTAATTAGGCTATGATACGAGCCTCGAGAAATTCTCTCGCGATCCGACCATGTACGTGATTCCTATTTGTTCTTTAGTCTTCGTATGTTTGATATGATAAAATATTGCCCGTATGTCTTTTGTATGACTAAGTTTAAAAGTTGTATAAAAAGCTTGGTTTTTAAAAGAATTTTGTTCCTAAATGATTCCGAAAACTACGAAAGTCTGTAACTTTCACAGACAGAACCGGATCGCTTCGATATGCTCAAAAATGATTCCATGATGTATGATAACTATGCTTTCCATAGGCGAGCCCGGCTCGGGTCAACACCCGTCCGTGGGTCCCGCGACTTTCCTTGATGCACTTCTGACGACTTTTGAAAGAATATGATACGATTATGACCCGATTTCAAGTACGATCAGTTTGCTTACCTTTTGAGTTTATGGTAATGATCTCACGCATATGATTTTGTTACATAACTATGGTTTACGAAGTTCGGGTTGATATGTTCCCGAGTGGTATTCGAAAGAAAATTCGATTTGACTATTGTCTTGGTTTTGAAATAATAATTCGCTTCGACTATTCTATTGAGTACGTAATGTGACTATGTTCTTGTCTTCCACAAGCTATGTTATGCGATCTTGACACGTACCTACAATTTCTAAAGTATTACTTGATAGGTTCTCGAATGATTTTCGGAAGAAACTTGATTTAACTGTTATTTAGCTTGAAAATGAGATTTCGATTGACTATGTTGTTGAGCCAGGATGATGATTTGTGTATATGGTTCCTCACTACCTCGTTCGTGTGCGCTATCTTTGTATTCTGAAGTATGACGTCTATTCCGAAATATGATGTGATATGAAGTTTGATATGATATGTGATAACAGGATGATATGATGATTCTATACACCGAGACTCTCACTAGAGGGCCGGGACACGCTATGTACCTGATGATATGATGATGACATGATTCTATACACCGAGACCCTCACTAGAGGGCCGGGACACGCTATACACCGAGACCCTCACTAGGGGGCCGGGACACGCTATACACCGAGTCCCTCACTAGAGGGCCGGGACATATATATATATATATATGGGATGATGATATGATCTTACTTACCGAGTCTCTTGTTAGAGGGCGGGACACGTTATATGTATACGCGTGTGCGGAATGATTGTACGACCGGGATATGATATGGACATGTATGATTTATGTTTCGGAGGTAAGTTTTTGTGGGTTACGTGCTTTTGTATTCATGTTTTCTACTCCTTATATAAAGTACGACTCGCCTCTTGTATTTCATGCTTTACATGCTTAGTACATATTGCTCGTACTCACCCCCTTTCTTCGGGGGGCACGTTTCATGCCCGCGGTACGGACGCACGGTTCGGTGATCCGCCGGTCTAGGACACCCGTTACGGTTTGGAGTGCTCTCTTTATTCCCGAGCCCACATTTTGGTATATACTCGTCCGTTGTATATGTATGAGTTTGTTCGGGGGGGTACGGCGGGGCCTGTCCCGTCATATGATTCCGTTGGTCTACATTTAGAGGTACGTAGACGTATATGTGAGTTAGGCCTATCATGCAAGTGTGTTTATATGTTGCATGTTACGGGGCGATCCTATTCACCGTGGCACCTTGTCGGTTTGCTTTTGTATATGTCTTGGGCCGACGCGCCCTTGATAGCCTTTAAAACCGATATATATATGTTTGCATTTGAGACAGCGTCTGACATTTGTATGCGTATAAGCTATCTGTTTGTGATTCGAATTTGATGAATGTGTTTGGGTGCCCAACTCGGGCACTAGTCACGGCCTACGGGGTTGGGTCGTGACAATTCTGAAAGAAGTTGGCGTATAAATTCACCCTCCTTTTAGTGACCAACCAGTTCTGATCACTTTGCTTAAATCGTCTTACAATCTTTCTTTACTCATCTTGTAACATTTTCAGCACATTGTCTCATATCATTACCTTATCTTTAATCCGAACTCTTCTATCGTCCCTTTGCTCAGATCTTTACCCTAATATACGAAGGTAGTCAAATTATTCAAAAAAACCGCCTCAACATAGCTTCACTAATTCTTATG
>NW_026725000.1:0-4928 GCF_029784015.1 Lycium ferocissimum
AAAGGGACATTTTGGCACGTATAAAGAGAAAATGGTGTCTCGTATCTAATGTTTACATTTCACATTTTGGGCTATACAAATCTTGCAAATATGTTTTTGAGCGACACGTGCTAGCCCATTTTTAGGCGCAACATAACATTATATTTTGAAGGAAGAAATATGTATTCCTTCTCGAGACAACACAACGGGTTTTGAGCACCATTCGATCTCGTTGTTCTATTTTGTCGTGTTGTTGAATCGGGCCTTCTTCTTAATGAAGTAAGATGGAAGAAGATTAAATCTTGGCATATAAGGTAAGAAATCCTCTCTCCTAGATGTATTTGAATTACAAGTCGTATCTACATTGCTAGATGAAAGAATTATGAAAACTATATCGGAAATCGGATAAATTATTATTGTTACCATGTGGGCTGTTTGGTGGTTGTTATGAATTGTTTTGTGGGGTGGAATATCGTGGTTTGGTAGTTGTTGTTGTTATGTTTGTTATACTATCTATATACGGAAATAAAAGTGTATACAACATCGGTATAGGAATGTTATTAATTTGTTTTAAGTGGTTTAAGAATGGATTTGATTCTAGTTTGATATAGAAAATTGTTGGTATTGTTTGCTGTTGGTATTTTGATTGATGTTTTGGCTGAATTAGAATCTAGAAGTTGTTAAGTTTTTAAATCTTTAGAATTTTGTTAAATAACGTGCTAGCTTAGGCTTTAGTTTTGAGAGCGCTATAGTTAATACTTGATATCAATAATGTTGTTGTATTCGAGGCTCAGGATCTGATTTATGGTTAGCTTCGGGAGCGGCATAAGCAAAGTGTTAAGGCCGTCCTTTCTTTCTTTTGGTACGGGGTTCTATATGAAACAAATAGACGATGAATGTATAAACTCCAAAGAAGCTCCTATTCTTAGACACTAGGATGGCTAATGTTCTTGATTTCGTAAGCTATTTCATATTATCTTGATACGTGTCTACGATCTTGAAGTTCTATTTGATATAATCCTTAGTGACATTCGAGGGTACTCGACATGACCGTTGTCTTTGTTACTCAAGTGTTGGTTCATTCTACTTATTCTATTGAGTCTCGCATGATGATTTAGTTTGCATATGGTTGCTCATCATTCCGCTTCGTGCATGCCGTTAATATATCTTTCACCGAGTCCCTGGCCGGATAAGTTTCCGTGCACGGTTTCACCGCATTATTCACCGAGTCCCTCACTAGAAGGCCGGTGCACGTATATATATATATATATATATATATATATATATATATATATATATATATATATATATATATATATGATGATATGATGATGACACCGAGTCCCATGATGGGCCGGGTATGGTATATGATGACTTTATTCACCGAGTCCCATAATGGGCCGAGTATGGTATATATTTACATTTTTATTCATTGCCTTCGGTGGCTATTCATATTACGTGTGGTTTCTCATACATTCATTAAACATGTCTCGTCTCTTTTATGATTCTGTTTGCCTTACACCACTCGGTACATTGTTCGTACCGACGTCCCTTTACTGAGGCGCCGTGTTCATGCCACACGGTCCCGCATTATTTTGTAGTAAAAGTATTCAAATAGGATGGTTGGCTATCAGCTTGGGGTTGGCAAACTCCATTTTTCTCGGAGCAGCGAGTGCAGTCGCTTATAGTTATCATGTGTATATACGGGTATGTCGGGGCCCGTCCCGATTCATATGATTCAAGTGCTTTACTCGCTGAGACTTTTACGAACGTTGTCCCGTGGTTAGTATATTGAGATGTCGTGCGTTGAGTAAAGCGACCATGTAGGCCGATATGTTGACTTGACTTATTCGATTTTTGATTAATTGAGTATCGTTCGCAAATTTCTATGGTTTGACCGAGAGTACTTTGTTATATTTCCAAAGAAATTGTATATGCCCAGTTTCGTATGTGAATGTCGTAGGTTCGCTATGAAAAGCTCTAAGTAAGAGTCGGGTGCTCATCATGACACGCGGGATTAGGGTGTGACAAAGTGGTATCGGGCGGAAGTTCGTCCTAGGGGTTGTCAACAAAGTCGTGTCTAGTAGAGTCTTGTTTATGGTGTGTTGCGCGCCACATTTATAAATAGGAGGCTACTGGGCATTTAGGATGGTTACTCTTCTTTCATATCTAAGATCGTGCGATAGATCCAAGCCATAGAAATGAGATTCCTTATACTAACCACTGATTTCGCGAAAGAACGGTATCGACGAGAAGAAAGTGAGTGATGATATTGGAAGTTACAGAGGTAAGTCACTTCTTGAGGGTACGTTATTAGAATATGTATTTATATGATAATGGATTGATTGTTATAGAGGTAAGTCGGTGTAAGTACAACGAGAGAATTGATTAAGCTGTATCTCTTGATATAAGTTCAGTTATAAGTTTGTGAACTAACAGATTGAATGAATCGGTACAAAGGTAAGCAACGGCACGAAAGAGAAAGGTACGAAGGTAAGCAACGGCACGAAAGATGTATGTCGGGTAAGGTAAGAATATTGAGGTATGATTGAAATGTAAAGGGAAGAATGAAAGGGAAAGATGACGTTATAAGTGAACTTTGAGCATCGAAGAATAGGATAAGTGACATTACATGGATGGTACGGATAGCTAGATATACGACTATTAAGTACCACATGGGACGAAGTTGTTAATTGGAGCGGATGTAGACATTGACTCATAACTAACGGTTAAGCAAAGTAAAATACATCTTTGTTTAGGTTCTATGTTGGTTGTATTACTTAGTTACAAAGCTGCAAGATGAATGTGTTAAGACTTCACACACGAATTCGTAGCTATAAATTATGGGAAATGGCATGAATATGATGTTGATATAATAAGGGAATTGACGAAAGGGATATATGAATTCAAGATTGGAAGTAAGGTAACGGAGATAATTAAGACCCTTGAAGGGGGGAAACGAGTAAGGAAAATACAAGTGTAGGGATTGAAACGATGAATCCCAAGATGTAGTCGATATAGACTCTAAAACAAAAAGTGAGAGTTATGCGGAAATGAGTCTAATAGAGAGTAAATAAATGAGCAAAAATCGAGCGGGTATCTGAGATTGTACTGAAAATCATTCGTGAAGACCTTAAACAACATGACATTAGGAGCAAATAACTTGAGGAATATTATAAAGGATAGCGACGCTATCTTTGGAATAGAGCAAAAATTGCGATAAGGACGTTTGTTAATGATTTTGCGATTCATAAATGACAAATAGCAAGGGACATAAAGTTTTCTATAGTAGAATAAGATGTGATAATCAAGGGAAAATGAAGGAAAGAAAAGAGTATGACGGCATCTATCCTATGGTGAAAGATTTATAGACATTAGACAACAAATGGAAATTGACCTTTGGCATTATGAGGTGATATGGCAAGCGAGACGCAAGGATGAAATGGTAAAAGGTATGGACCGAAGGACGAAAGAGGGACGGAAAGTTCAAGATAGTACTTCGTAAATTAATGCAAATAGAAATAGATTTGAAAAAATGGGCATGTGGCCGAGAAGAGAAATTATTCACCTCGATGTGATGGTAAGGGGTGCTATAGGGAAAACTACTATATAGTGTCACTCGAGATGTGATCTTGAGAGTATTTGCCTCAAGAGTGTTCTCAGAATTCATTAGGGACCTTGATTAACATGAAATTAGAACCCTCTTAAGGTGATACATCATGTATTGGCAACTATAATTAGGATATGAATTGAGAGAAGAGACACCCGAAGAGGATTCTAAATGTTATATCCCATATTTTATGCATTGGGATAATCGGGTTAATTATGATAAGTTAGGGACAAAGCCGTTTCGGGATGCAAAGTCGAGACTTTTGACCTTCGATTTTTATTTTGAGACATAAGTTGTGCATGAATTTGTTTGCATGGAACAATTAGGAAAATTTGGGACCAAAATTGAAATTAATGAAAGATGGAAATCATGCAAAAAAATGCCATGTTGGCCGTGTGACTTGAAGAGGGCCCACACAACTTGTGGACAATTTTAATTGCTCCAACACATGTGTGTGGGCCATGGACACATGTATAAGTATAACTAGTATGCAAAAGATGACTACTAGCTCATTCTTCATCATCCAACACTTAAAAAAAAAGAGCAAAGTTGAAGAACCTTGAGAGGCTCTCGTGGAGATAAAGGTGAGGATCCATTTCTAGCCATTCCAAAATTATTTCTTTGATTCAAACCCACTATTTTGAGGTCCCTAAGTAGCGTGGAAGTGTTGTTCGGGTCACATCCAACAAGTCGTTGTGCCAATTGCAAACCTAAGCTATTTGGGGAGTTGAAGAAGAAAGGTAAGATTTGATCATGTTTTATGTATTATAAAGGTTGTATGCATGTTGTAGTATGCTAAAATGAAGGAAATTCATGAAATATGGCATGTTGGAGTGGAGGTTGTGAATGTAGTGCCTAGCGTGTAAGTGTGTGTGTGTGGTGTGGTGTTAAACGATGAATTAGAATTCCTAGTTAGTATGTTATGATCATTGTAGGGGTGAAGGAATTGATGAGAATCATCAATATGTATATATGTTGTGTTGACCAAAAATGGGTCATGTTATATGACAAAGAACGCATTAATGTCGCTTAGTGATTTAGTGGTTGTCGTAATGAATTCTATGTTGAAATGAGCTTTTAATAACTCAAGTTTGATGTTGTAATTGTATGGTAAGTTACTAGGATTCTTTTCATTTGATGTAATTTTTATATTTATGAAAATGATGTCGTTATAAGCGTGGATTGTTGATACAAATCTTGATTCGGAAGTTAAAAATGGGCTATCAGTGGTGTCTCGGGTTAGGGACGGTTTTGGGCAAATTGGAGCCTTGTTGGATTGTTGGAAATATTGTATTGTTTGAAATGTCCTTAAATATGTTAGATGGATTCGGATTGGTAA
>NW_026725001.1:0-5413 GCF_029784015.1 Lycium ferocissimum
TAGCACCCTTGAATTAGGTTTGGAAGAATTTATTTTTTGATGGCTACAATTTGGTCTTGAAAATCATGGACATGGTCAACCCCTTTAGTTTTTTCTCCAAGGTTTTTTCTTGATTTCTCTGAAATTGGAAGTGTAGGAGATGACCCAGTCATCTTTTATAATTCCACAAATTAAGTCCGTATGGGCTACGGGCCCACTTCCAAGTGTTGGCCACACTTGCTCCATTTTCTATTTTTTTGAATTTTCAACTTTCCCAAAATAGCCAGCTTTACTAAAAATGGAAAGTTCCTCCAAGTGTTTCTTAGCATTTTCAAGACGTTGAAACCATACACACCTCAGTTTTTCCCTTTAAAGCAAACGAAAGTCTCTCGGGATAGCCTTGTCCCTAACTTCTCATAATTCACACAAGTTGTCCCGTTGCTCAAAATACGGGATATAACAGAAATAAATGAAATTCATGAAAATATGGATGTTAAAGTGGAACCGTGTGTGTGTGGGTTTGGCCGTGTGTAGTGTGTGTTGTGTAGGAGTGATGGATTAATTTTATTTAGCATGTTTGGGTGTTATTGTAGTGTGTGGAAATGGATAGAAATTATGGAAGTTGTGTGTTGATGTTGTGGCCGAAAGTGGGTTGTCTTGTATGGCAATGAATGAACAAATTTTATGTGGTATTTTAGTTGTTGTTATTATGGATTCTATGATGATAATGAAAGGTTAATGATTCAAATTGAAGTTGAAAGTGTCGTGGGCTGTTTTAGTGGCCAATGTGATCCTTATGTAGTTTTTGTACTTATGAAAGTAATATTGTTAATGTGTGAATTGATGGTGTAATTCATGAAATTCGGAAGTGAGGAATGTGTTGGTGATGTTGTTCTCAGTTTGGGAATGATTTTAGGTGAAATGGAGTTTTGTTTTTGGGTTGTTTGAAATATTGTGTGAATTGTTTAGAGTGTCCTTGAATATTGTTTGAATGGTTTTGGATTTGTAATTGAACGTGTAGGTGTTGGTGTTAGTTTGGTTACATGCGGTTGAATAGAATATAATTGAATGTCGTCGCATTATATGAAGAAGGTTGTTAATGTTAGAATGCGTTTTGAATTAATGATTGATGTTGTTAGAATGTTTGTTGGTATTGTTGTTGATGAATTTGGCCGAGTTGAATTCTCGGGGTTGTTGCATTTATAGGGAAATGCTTTTAAATTCTGTAGAATTAAGTGCTAGTTTGGAATCGAATTCCTAAGTACCTTTAGCTAACGTTTGGTTTGATGACCTATTGTAGATCTTGGGAAGCCCGAGGCTTTAAGTCAGGTTAGCGTAAGCCAACGAGGTATGTAAAGCCTATTCTTTCTTTCTTTTGGCATGTCCTAGTTGTAATTATGCTATGACACGGGCCTCGAGTGACTCTATTCTTAAAGTCCGAGCTTGTATATGATTCTTATTCACTTCTTGATAATCGCATTCTCAATATGGTCACACCGTGGTCCTTAGTGTCCCTTGCTATGATTGGATTTCAAAAAAATACGTAAAGAGATTTTGTTGTAAAAGGTTCTGTAACTACGAACGTCCGTAACTTTGTCAGACGAAACCGGATTGCTTTGATATGTTCGCAAATGATTCTATAACACATGATGAATTTAGATTTCATGGGCGGGCCCGGATTGATTTGACGTATATCCGTGGTCCCGAGATTTTCCTTTGTATAGCCTTAGCGATTTTCCTTTGAAGGAACTCGACATGTTTATCGTCGTAACTCTCGGCGTCGACTTACTTATTCATTGAGTCGTGATTATGATTTTATATGCGATGGTTTCTCACTCTCTGCTCGTGCACGCCAATGCATTTTCACCGAGTCCGGGCCGGAGTCGTAATCGTGCACGGTTTCTTTCATGGTTCTTTGAGTCCTCATCAGAGGGTCGGGTACGGTATATATATACATATGATGATATGATGTGATGTGATTATATGGGGGATGGCGGCCAGGATGGCATATGATGATTCCATTCACCGCGTCCCTCACTAGAGGGCCGGGTACGACATATATACATATATATGATTATATGATGGCTATGCATGATGATTACATGATTTCATTCACCGAGTCCCTCACTGAAGGGCCGGGTACGATGTAGGTATATAATGATTTGTTGACATGATATTGACACGCATGATATATGATTTAAAGGCAAGTCTTTTGATTTTCTGATTATCATACTTGTTTACCGTAAATCGGTTCGGTTATGACCACCATTTCTTATGCTCAGGCTTTACATACTCGGTACATATTCATCTTGACCCCACTTTCTTCGGGGCTGCATTTCATGCCGCCGAGTACGGACGATTTGGTCGGAGATCAGCGATTTAGGACACCCACTCAGTCAAATTTGGGTGCTCCTTTGTCCGAGCCCATATTTTGGTACGGACTCCTTTTTGTTACATATATGTATGTTTATTCGGGGGTACGGCGGGGCCTTGTCCGTCATATGATCCCGTTATTACTCGTAGAGGTCGTAGACATATACGTGGGTTGTGGGTAGTATCGTCGGTTGCGTGCGTTACGTACATTCTAGGTTATTTGTATGATATATATATATATATATATATATATATATATATATATATGTATATGCTTCACCGTGCCTTTCTGTAGGTATAAGTTCTTAGTATGTTTGCTATGAGTTGATTATGGTTAGCAGAGGGTACGAGTGCCCAGCTCGGGCACTAGTCACGGCCTACGGGGTTGGGTCGTGACAAAAGTGGTATCAGAGCGGTTCGTCCTCTGAATGTCTACAGACCGTGTCTAGTAGAGTCCTGTTTATCGGTGTGTTGTGCACCACATCTATAAACAGGAGGCTACAGGATATTTAGGATATTATCTTCCTTCTAATCTTAGATCGTGCGGTAGAGCTGTGTTATCAGGATGACTCCCCCCTAACGAGTTGTTTTGTTTTCAGCGATGACTCCGAGGAAGAAGACAGCTGCCCAGAAGGGCAAGTCGACGACGACGGGGGAGACTGGCGGGCCGGATGGTTACTAGGGCCCGTGCCCGGCGAGCACGAGGTTGTGCCCCGAGACTAGCCGCGCGCCCGATGGGACTTGGAGCGGCGGCCGTGTCCCGACTCCGCTTTGATTCCCGAGGTTCGCGTGTGCCTCCGGCTCCCGAGCTAGGGGCGGAGGATAGGGCCGCCACTACCGGGGCGGGCTCGCGGGCATGGATTAGGATGATTATGCGGGCGGGTATGATGTCGAGGGGCGTGCCTTGTAATCCGCCGAGTAAAGCCCGAGGTGGACCCCCGTCGACATGCGGCGTCGGCCGGCTTATTGGGTTTACGAGACCGATCGGTTGAGATGATAGGCTATGTTGCAGCTAATGTGGTATGGTCTTGGGAGGCTCCCGAGGTGCTCCCCCGGTTGTGGGATGAGTTCCACGGTTTCGGCCACTTTCTACCGCCGCTACATTTGAGCGAACGGCGGGGAGGCGGGAGTATAGCCTCGAGTTCGATTCTTTGGCGGAATGCGCGCACTATTGTGGGCGATATGGCGGATAGGGTGCTCGTGGCCGATGGCTTCTCGGCCGGTAGGATATTGCATGGGTACGGGCGTACCCGGTATGGAGGAGCGACATCCGTCGGCTGGCAGGAGATTTGACGGCATAGGGTATTCGGGAGTTTCGAGGCGGGCGATAGTACTCTTCTCGGCCCGGCTTCGGCGCCCGGTTCACGGATTTGACGGCGCTAGGAGTTCGACGGGGGCTCGGTTCGAGGATGCCGAGCCGGTCGAGGCTTTGCCTCGGTGTTCTCGTTGTGGTAGGCCTCGTTTTGGGGGAATGCCGTCGCGGCCGGTGCTTGTTTTTCTTGTGGCCGTCAAGGCCATATTATGAGGAGTGTCCGTACGGGGATGGCCGGGTGGTGCGGCTCGGCTACCTGCGGGTCGGGTCTTTGGTTCATCTTCTTCGGTAGCTATGTGCCTACGGGGCGAGGTATGCGGTACCGGCGGCGTGGTAGAGGCCGCGGCGGAGCTCCCAGTGCTAGCGGTCCTTCGAACCGCATATATGCTTTGGCTAGCAGACAGGATTTGGAGGCGGCACCGAATGCGGATACAGGTATATGAGTCTTTATTGTAACATTTTTATGTATGTGTATTTACTGTATGAATGTTATTTATTAGCGACAAGTAAAATCAAAAGTAGGAAACCAAGTATTTACCAGTAATGGCAACTAAGGTGTGTCCGTCGCTATTGGGAACCTGGTAGTCTAAGACGGAAAATAGTGGTACCCGTAGGTGAAAAGTGAATATTAAGGATCGAAAAAGGGTTAGAGTAGTAATTATAGAGTCAAAAGAGTGAGAGACCCTTTATAATTCGGAGGGAGGTGTGTTGCGAGAACGTTTCGAAGTCTGTTAAGACCTTAATTTGCTCCAAATTATGTGATGAAAGTCATGCGGTGAGGAGGGCGCGATTATACTAGCATTGGAGCATCGTATTTCATCGGAGTTTCGAGGTTAAACGTGCTAGAGTGAGAGCAATTTTAGGATGGGTGACCCCCTGAGAAGTGTTCTGAAAGTCTTACAAAGTCAGGCATAGGAGAGCCAAATAGGAAGCTAGAGTAGTCCGAAGGAAATTAGAGTATACAGAGGGAGCGAAAACCTTAAGAGGCCGCGTAGGCCGGAGTGGACTAGACCGGGGAAAAGAAAAGAGGTGCGTCACAGCTTTAGGATTAGGGTGAGTCAAAATAGTGTTTGGGAGTATGTAGTAAGTGAGATAGCAGTAATTACGCCCATATAAGTATGCACATAATATCCTGTACATGACTGCATCAGCAGATATATGCATTCCGGCAACCGACGTGGCGGTATGTGGAAGGCATTAATTGGACGGGGTAACGAAGTTTAGGTGAAAAAAGAAAAATAAATGGCCCAAATGTCACGGGGGCAAGATGCCGTTTCACCATAGGCTAAGCTTGGGAAATATTAACACGATGATATTTAGAAAAGAAAGAAAGTGAGTAGATGAACGGCGAGAGGATCAGAATGTCAAAATAAAAGTGTTGCCTAGCTGAAATTGGAAATGTGGACATAACACGGAGTATAATTCGGTAACAGCATAAGTGCAACCTTAAAGAGGGGAAGCGAGTGCGAGAAATGCAAGTGCCGGATAGAGACAGTCAACAACACAAGTATTGGATACGGATATTCGGGATACAGGTAAGATTCCTAACCGAGACAAGCTAGAAAAATCCAGAAGCTAGGATGGCGATTGAGGTGGTACCGAAAATTAATTGTAAAGGTCCTGAAGGATATGACATTAGAAAGTGGAATTTGAAAGGGGAATACGGCAAGAGAATGATAACGAGTAACTTACAGAGATGTTGTGAAAGGTAACGCTACTGTTGTTATAGCCCGTATATTGTACGTTTGG
>NW_026725002.1:0-14253 GCF_029784015.1 Lycium ferocissimum
GGAACACAAGAAAAACACAGGCTTAGTTTCTTATAAGCTACATTTATCTGGGCGAGATCAATAGAAATATCTACATGCTAGCTCAATACAGGTATCCTTGGTTGCAGAATATGCCAAAAATTTGTCCTTTGATGGTTGAGCTGTTGGAGAATTACAGGAATCCATTAACTTATAAACAGGTGAAGTGGAAATTTCCTAGAAATGGACACTTTAAATGCAACACTGATGGTGCATCAAGAGGAAATCCAGGTCCCAGTTCTGTAGCTTTTTGTGTAAGGAACAGGTCAGGAGACTTCCTCCATGCCATAACAAGGATATTACCAGATACAACAAATCTTATTGCTAAGGTTGTGGCCATAGAGGAAGGCATTAAGTATTGTACCTCACATGATTTGCTACCAGTAATTATAGAAACAAATTCATTAACAATGCAAAATATTTTGGATGGTATATGTGAAGTGCCTTGGAGTATATCTTTGACAGTTAAGAGCATCCAAAGGTGGAGGAAGGACAAGGATGTCACAGTGGAGAATGGATTGAGAGAAGGGAACTGTGTGGAAGATGTTTTCACTAACTTAGTTTTCTATTTTGCAGGTACAATTCAATATGATCGTTTTCAGGATATACCATCTCAATGAAGGAGGCTCATTAACATGGGCAAAAGTCAAATGCCAAATCTCAGGATTAGATCAGCTAGCATCCAAGATATCAATAGCCATAACAACATCAACACAAGATCATAAGGATACATCAGGGGAGGGTATATAGCTGGAAATAATACTGTTTTGAGTATGTGGTATTAACTCTTTCTCATTCTACTTAAAACAGTGATATTTCTAGCTATGGAAGATATAACAATCATTCAGTCACTCAAGGAAGTTAGAAGAAGATATTTTCAGCAGTTTTTGATCGTCAAAGCACATTTAGAACAGTCAAGAATTAGCATTGATATATGTTACAACTGAGCTCCTCTACAACCAGAATTTCCTGAAGACATCTTTATAAGATTTGATCCATTCCACCTGTGAGACTTGAAGGTGTGATAGATGGATACAAATCAAAGAATCTGGATTAATAGTTGATACAGGTTGTAGTAGTATCAATGTTTAGTCCTAGCTCTTCCTCCGTTTCATTTTAGATAAATTTGCTTTCTTTTCATTTCTTTTTCTATAAATACTTCTCATTTTTTCTTCATATACATATTTCTATGGAATAAAATGCCAATTTTTTGTTGTTTTTATTAAAAAAAAAAAAAAGACAACTTTCCATGTGCTTGTGAGTTTCTTCTATCATTTCAAATAGCTCCCATGGTGGTTTCCTAACATCTTTGAAATTTCGTGTCATTTGTACCATGAGTAAACTAGAACAAGCCTAAAGTGAATATGAGGCCCTTATAAGGTTAAGGATGTTATCTAATAATTTTAAGTGTATACCTTAAGGTTTCAGAGTCACATGAAGTGACAGAAATAAGTTTGTTGAAACATGGGAATTTGAGTTATGGATTTGGGAAGTTTTCATATCATTTGAGTTATGCATTGGTTATAATTACCTTGAGGGGAATATATAGGGTCCCTTAGATGGTTAATGAAGTTTTATACAAGTTTCAAGAAGGTTCCATAAGGATTGGAGGTCACACAAATCGAAAAGAACGCGATTTCGCGAAATCGGGGAAAATGGGCAGTGTGCGGTCGCACATTGAGTGTGCTGAGCCGCATACTGGATACAAATCCCCCATTTTGGGTGTAATAACTGGAAAACACCACCCCCAAGTGGTGGAGAGAGTGTGCGGCTGCACACTTAGTGTGCTAGGTCGCATACTCTCCGCTGCTGAGTCGGGGAGCAATTTTTGCCACCTTTTTAAATCCCCAAGGACCTCATTTTCATTCTAACTTTCCAAAATTATTTCCCTACACTTATAGAGGCTTATTAAGAGTTCTTTAAGGTTCCTAATCACTCCACACCTTTCCATATCATCAAGAGAGAAGATCAACATCAAAACTCAAGGAGAATCCATGGAAGGTGATTGTTCTTGCTTCTCTCTAAAGTTGTGGTAAACTTGGTGTTGAAAGGAGTTGAGGAAGGTGAAGTTCTTCTATATAACGGTATGATATTTCTACTATTTACATGATTGAGTTGATATAAATATTTAGTGACCCTTGGAACTGTTACACCTCGAAAATTTGGGTTGTCGTACTGTGAGTAGCCTAGAGTAAGCATAAGGTTAGCATGCAGATCTTATGACCGTAAGAAGGATATTTGGTAGCTTTAAGGTATATGCGATAAGAATGTGGAGTTACATGAATTGGTGAGACTAAGTTCGTCAAAGGAAAGTGAAGTGTAAGTTGTGTTTGGGAAAGGTTCTGTAATTATCGAGCTAACGATTATTTGGTAAGGTGTTGAGGATGAGTTTTAAGGTTCCTTGAATTGTTAATGAAGTGTTAGACAAGTGTTAAGAAGGTTCCATAAGGATCGGAGATCAAACGAATCGACGAGAACATTTTCGGAAAAGGGTGAGTTATACGACCAACTATACGGTCCGTATAACAAATGCTGCACGGACCAACGATGGACTTATACGGACCGTATAAAATTATACGGACTGTATAAGTGTCCGTATAAAATCATTACGGGCCAGATTTTTTTTTTTTTTGCAATTATAAATATAAGTCCCAAGTTCTTATTTTTCATTTCTCACTTTATCTAAACCAACACAAATGGAAGAGAGATTAAAGATCCAACACCAATAATCAAAGGAAATCAAGTGAAAGAATGTTCACTAGTGATGTTGATGAAGTTAACCCTCGGGTGGTGAAGTTGGGCTTTTCTCAATTGAGTGTTTTCATCCAAGAACCATTCCTACTTAATCAAAGGTGAGTTTTATGTTCATTCCATGTTATTAAGAATATTGGGTGGTTGAAAGACTTGGATTATGGAAGAAAGTAGAGTATGAAGTTCAAATATTGAAATAGTGGTATGTTTGAATAGTAAATTGACTTGAATCATAGTTCTTGATACGTAATGAGTATAATCTTGATATGAATGATATTAAAGATGTTATAGAAGCAATATATGTGAATGAATATGATATTGTGTCATAATCATGGTTATGGATGACTTTGAAAGGGGATTTTGAGAATTGAATAACGTCTAGCTCGATGAAGTTTGTTGATTATGATATTGTGGGTGCTGTTGTTGAAGTTGGGAGTTGTTTGTTAGATGGAGGAAGTTGTAGAAACAAAGGAAATGCTGCACAATTTTCCTTAGCCTTTAGTCGCTTTAGCATAGGTTTAAGAATGTCCTCAATGAGCTAATTTAGTACGAATTCTCTTGATGTAGAGTCGTAAGCTTGGAAGGAGAATGTTTAGTCGTCAAGAAGACGTAAAGGTATGTGTGGCTATTTCCCTTCTTTCAAAGGCATGACTCTTACACTGTAATTTCTTCCTTATAATTTCCACGACCTTCTTACATTCCAAAGTTGAAAGTCTAAGGTTATTAAGAGTCTCTCATGAGCTAGAGACAAGATATGTTCTATGATAATGATGATGATGATGATGATCCTATGTTTCAGAGATTCCGAAGCTTATGAGATGATACTATTATGAGTTAACAGTCTTATTTCTTGAATTCGTTGATGTTATTTCTTGTTGTAGTCTCATCCTATAATATTCGCTCCTTCAAGGTGAGACATAGTGATGATGAATATTCCACAATACAATCGGAGGTCACTGACCTTACGTTACTCCGATATGACTGCAGCTTTTAATTGTGCTCTCATGCATGCTTATTTTTTATATGATTATATCGGGCCTAGCTGGCCGGGCAGACACCACTATGTTGTGCGTAAGTGGGCGGCTTCTGGATAATGATAGTTACATCGGGCCTAATTTGCCGGGCAGTCACCACTAGTGGGCGGCGTGAGATGACTATCGCGGACGCGGGATTGTAATAATATATGACTCAGACAACTTACTTATATATAGATATATACATTTGTTATGATGTGGTTTTAAAAAGTAAAAGTTAGCGTGCATGGTATCCGCCTTGAGAGGCAAACATATGTGTAGGTTATCTCTTTATCTCATGTCCCTTAACTCTTTATTATGTCATTATTTATGCCTTACATACTCAGTACATTATTCGTAATGACGTCCTTTCTTTTGTGGACGCTGCGTCCATGCCCGCAGGTAGACAGAGAGACGGTCCAGATCCCTAGGAGTATTATCAGTAGATACACCAGAGCACTCTATTTCCCCAGAGTTGCCGTTTGTTGGTATATCCTTTTGTGCACATATTTGGGCATGGCGGGGTCCTGTCCTGTCCTTATAATTTTAGTACTCCAGTTAGAGGCTCGTAGACACATACGTGGGGTAGTAGATGTCTCATGATCACCTCAGTGTATATTTTGTATATTATTTTGTAGCCTTGGGGGCTTACGTGTATGTATATATACATGTTTTGGGGGATTCAAAAATTAGTTTATAACCAATCCTATGTTGAAAATGATACTAGTCCAAATTGGGTATGATAGATAGCATGGTAAGTGGTGCTCCGGAGCCAACTCCGGGTACCCGTCATGGCCCACTAGTTGGGTCGTGACAAAAGTGGTATAAGAGCAGTTCCATCCTAGGGTGTGTCTACGAGCCGTGTCCAGTAGTGTCTTGTTTATGGGTGTGAAGCGCGCCACACTTATAAACAAGAGGCTGCAGGGCATTTAGGAGTAATGACCATCTTTCTTCTTCATAGATCGTGCGATAGCACATGTTCGCTCCCGTTGCCTCTGAAATCAATAATACAGGCTCGTAACTTATTTTCTAACGTCTGAATAACATGCTTAGCTCACCCGTCAGCTTAAGAGCAAATGCTGGTACAAGACTTACTTATATTCTCAATTCTTTTCGAACGAATCTCCAGGGTTAACCATATGCTAAGTATTTTGTTCGACATAGCAAATGTAGGTCCTTATGAAATCTCAATACCTTCTTGAAGTACACTCTTACATAGTCCTCGGTAATCTTGTTTAGCCATTTCATAATTTTCTTAATTTCATCCGTCATATTTTGGCATTTATCTCATATCACTCCGTTGTTCAAACTCTTTCGTTTCCCTTTTCTACGAATTTGGCTCTTAATCTTCACTGCCACTAATTATATTGTAACCTCTTAAAATAGATAAACATACGCAAGGTAATCCAAGAAATGCCTTAGCATCGCCATACTAACCTTTAGGTTGTTCCTTGTCTTCTCCCTTTGTCTTACAATCGCATCGGGAGGAATATTTAATTGATCCAGGTCAAGCTCGCTTATTTTTAGTATCAATTTCGCTTCGGTAACACAGAATACGCCTAGACCATCCCCGCATTTTCCGTATCGTATTCAAAATATCATACCTCTATTGTCATTGTTGAATCCTTACATTTCTTATCAATCATGTACTCACTTGGTTTGCTTATTATGCAAATGTTCGTGAGCTACATGACCATTCTTGCATAGTTTACGTAAAAGCATGTTCAATCTCAAACATAGTCTCTTCCTTTTCCGACTCACTCGATCTTACACATCCCATTCGTACCCAAAATGCGCCGATCCTATTTGTCGCATTCCTTTTTCTTTTACAAGCATTTACTACCCGGAATCGTATTACTCACCATCTTTACCGACAATCCCCGGTACCACTTCAATTATTGTCTTGGCTCCCATTCGTTTGTTATTCCTGCCTCATATCTCACCAACCGGTTTCAAAGATAGGATCTCGCAGAAAATTCAAGCATTCACATTAAACGCGCGATAGTATCGCTGATTTCCACCTCACTTTTTGCGTTTCTCTTATCTCGCTTCTCCCTTTTGGGTGCTCCCATATCATTGTCTATTCATTTTCTATCCTGTGTCTCCATTCAAAGTTTTCAAACTCACATGATCTTTCCGAATACATCTTGCATACCATACCATGCCCATATAACTTTTATATCTTCTATAACTTAGTTTACCTCCGTATGAAATTCTAACACCTTCACAAAGGGTAAAGTTTCCCCCAATATCTCATACAAAATCTAGTCTGATGGTTAAGGCTCAGGCAATATCACTATTGTAGCAATTGATCAGGAAATATCTCTAATAATTACCATTAGTGATTAGCGCTCGGATAACGTCATTGTGTCCACAACATATCCAAATCGTATTACATTTATTCCCGTCAAAAAGTTAGTTAGTGCGCCTATTCGTTTCAAATTCTTCATTTCGTAACATTTATATTTGACGATAAGTATACCAAGCTTCTGACAATACCATCTTCCTTCCCATAAGATAGGTACCATCTACTTTCCCCAATAAACTTACAACATATCGGTCGTTTCACAAATTCTCGCTTTTTACTTCTTACGGTTTTCCCGCTTCCACGGTAAAGTCATATATACGCAATACGTCGTATTTCCTTATGCTTCATGTCCTCTCACTCCTTCGTATACTCATTGTCAACTTACAATCTTACCCGAAGTCATACTAATTTCATCTTAGTAGTGGTCTCGTTCGATGACCTTTTTGTCACACTACCTCTTCGTTCATAATTATGTATTTCCATTTGCCCAGCCTCATAGTCAATTAATTGCTTATCCATCTCAAGTGCTTTCTTTTCGATACTCTTTTCATTCCTTTCGTCCATGTCTATTTTTTTTTTTTTCCACGAATTCCGTTCCTAGTTTGTTGGTCACAATTTAATAAGTCGTTATCGTAAAATATTCTTTCAACACCATCAAAAAGAACTAGAGCCTAACAAGCACCGCAGGCATCCTAGTACTTGGTTCGCATAATTTACCGTCGATTCATTCTTGAGTTCAACGGACTACTTAAGTCACAATTACTTACTTGTGTGCTTCACACCCTTTCATCATGGTCACACTCGGTTACCGGCATTATTGCCCGTCGCTTGGGCTTCCATAGCCCCGCCCCTTGGGCGGTACCAAATAAATGACTACTTGAATCGGGGTTTTGAGCATAAAGATTCCATTGACATGTAAAAAGTGGGCCTAACCCTTGGGGATGCGGTAATACATCTAAGAAATTATTCCACTGAACGGACTACCCTCTGGATGCAGGATCTAAAGCACAATATGGTTGGAACATATTCTAGCCCACTTAGATGTATTGCAGATTCACCGTTCATATACTGTTATACCTCGCATTTTGTGCGTATTCGGAAAAATCGAAAATAATTCGAAATGGTGGGAATTAAGGTATCCATTGGATTCTACTTAGTGTGCATGTGATGAACAAGGAAATATTGACGCGAGTATTAAGGAAGGTTAAGGGCAAATTTGGACTCTCGTAAATTAGTTCCGTGAATTTCCCAAAAACGACCCATCATTAATTGGGCTTGAAAAAAATATAAGAATTGAAGCCCAAAAAAAGGAAGGTGGCCGCGCCAGGGGAGGACCAAACCCATGGAGAATGGTCATGTGATCATCCATGTGACCATTTAATTAATTTAAGAATAAGGGAGGCTTCAAGAAAATTCAAGAAAATAAAAGAAATTTGAAGAACAACACCAAACAAGCCTCTCGGCCGAGCATAGGAGAAAAAGAGAGAAAAAAATTTCCAAGTCTTTCCATCTTGATTTCCAAGTTGTTTTCTTGTGGCAATCATACCAATTCAAGGTCCTTTTCGACTTGGCGTAGTTGGTTTAGAAGATTAAGTCTTGGTTTCGTCGCTTGGACAACTTGAGGAAGTGAAGAAGTTGGAAGTGTAAGGTAAGAATTCATCCGTCCTAATTATGTTTTGAAGGTTTGTGTGTGTGGTAGCATATGTAAGTGAGTTGAAAGCATAGAAATATGGAAGTTTGCATGGAGAAAGGGCATGCATGTGTGTGGCCGTATGTATGCTTTGTGTGAGTGTGATTGTGTTGAATTTTATGTTGTAGTATAATTGTAGACATTGTAGAATTTGCATTGGAAAGGAAAGATGGATAAAAACTTGTTGAAATGGAAAATTGGCCTATGGCCGTAAGCTATAGGGGCAATGCACCAATGAAGAATTTATTTTGTTTGATACGTTAGTTGCGTCGTTGTGATCTTTATAGTGTAAATGGTGGTTTAACGATTAGAGTTTGGCATTAGAGTTGCGTATATGTCATTATGGGAAAGTATATGAGTTTTAACGTAGTTGACATGCAATTATGGGAATGCATTGTTCAAATGCTAGTTATGATTGTTATTAATGAATTTGAGAAATGATAATGTGTTATGAACATGTTGGTTGAAGAATGGAAGTTTTAGACGAGTTATGGTTTCGGTGGGAAATTTATATATTTTGCGAATAATATGTGAAATCATATGAAGTGTCTCCAAATGACGTTGGAACGATCGTGGTAAGCAAATGAGTATGTAAACATTAATATTGGTTTGAAATGTGAAGTTAGTTCGAAGTTGTCGCTTTATGTAAAAGAGAGAAGACCATTCGTGTTAGTTTGCGATTTTTGTTGTGGATTGATGTTATTGGTTTGGTTGTTGTTGGTATTTGAGCCGAGTTAAATTCTCGGCGTCATATTTATAAAGGAGGTGCTCGCCAAATTTTGTTAGACGAGAATTAGCTTAAAATGAATGCTTAAAAACCTTATGGTTAACTTATGGTAAACTTGACCATTTATAGGTTTTGGACGAAAAGAGAGTTGAGTTTTGGAGAGCGAAAAAGGCGTAAAAGGTATGTAAAGCTTTCCTATTTCTCTCTTGGCATGATCTAAGTGTACTAGGATCGGATTTGCGCCTTGGAAAGTGTTCTGCTCTTCGGAATCCGCGTTTGAAAATGCCCCGTTTTCGTTCAATAGAATTGAATCCTTTAAGTACGTTTTGATTGAAAGATTTATGCAAATGTTCATAGATTGCCTAGAAAGTAATGGAACGTCCCTAAGATCCATATGGATGATTCCATAGGCCTAATATACGTGATTCAAGCCCATCGCCTCGGTTGCCCCGAGGTGGACCCACTAATTCCGATTTTATCCTTTTATGTTTATGATTGGTCTTCGAGCGGTTTTTAGGGAAACGTTTTAACTACTATTTTAACTACTAAATGAAAAATTATTTTAAATATTTCCTTAAGTCTTATAAACTATTTTGGAATATGAAAATGATCGTAGAAAGGTTATTTCTCCGTAATTCATTATGATATCCGAACTCGCTTAATATGATTCCGTCCGATTTCATTACTTTGATCCGTCATTCGCTATGCCTCATTGAGTCTCCGGAAATCGTACGGTATTTTTATTGCATTTAGTTTCTCACTACTCCATTCGTGGATGCCTCAATGTTTCACACCGAGCCCGGCCAGGATATGTTCTCAAGCGTATTTCTCACATTGTTCGCCGTGCTCCGGTGAGGGGGCGTATTATACGTACACATGGGTTGTGGTGTATGATGTGCCATGTACGCCTATGCCGATATTTGATGATTATGCTTCATATGGCCATCCGATCCGATATGCTTCGTTATGATTGTGGCGCCAATGTCGGGGCGACCACGTTCTGATTGCCGAGTCCCTAACGGGGCCGGTTTTGGCATATATTTTCCGTCTGCATTATTTATGATTACTGATATGCATATTGATTAGCTATGCACTTCATTCATTTTCGCACACTCTGCCCTGATTCTGATATTATTTATTACGGTCCTCTCGCTTACATATTCGAAGACATTTTCCGTACCGACCCCCTTTCTTCGGGATTGTGTTTCATGCCCACAGTACGTACACGCGCTTTGCGTATCCGCCCGCTTAGGTCATCTATCACTACTGCGTCGCTCCCTTGTTCGAGCTTACATTTTGGTACAACCTTTTTTCCGATATGTATGTACATTCGGATTTCGGGGGCACGACGGCCCCGTCCCGTCAAATGTTTATGTTTTCGGTACAGAGGTCCGTAGACATGTATAGTGGGTTACGTATATGTTCGTGCGTTTGTGTGCGTTGGGGATTATGTATATATTTTGACGGCCCGCCCGATCGGCCGTCGTGCGTCATACTCGCTTCTGTGCGCCATCTGATAATATCTTTAATTATTATATATGTTTATTTTGCTATTACGCTTATGTGGGGTAAGGGTACGTATGAGTGTCCAACACGGGCACGTGTCACGGCCTACGGGGCTGGGTCGTGACATATACGCTTCTTCAAGGTAAGATTTTTCCCAATTAAAAATAATGCCCTTTACAGATGGCGTGGGAGGTGTTCCTTAAAACTTAGTGCAACATAACATATTAATCTTCCTTTCCTTATTCTTCTTATTATTCCCGTCAACATATAATCTTAATTCCACGCTTTTCCCTACAAAATGTAACAAGTCTTTTTCGTACGTTCCATAGCTCAATTTTCTCGTTCACACTTTACCCGTATATTCCGCCACATAAATCATGTCATATTTCGTCGCTAGACGTTTCTTACCTTCGTGCCCATAAGGTCTCTATCTATTCCGCACATTCTAATTTCTTTTTGGTTATCCTAATTTCGCAGCTCATCTCATATAGCTACATTTTTGGTACCTTTAATGCACTTCCCAGGGGGGTCACCCATCCTGCACTGTTCGGTCGTAGCACGCTTAACCTTGAAACTCGATGAAATACAATGCTCTAATGCCGTATAATTGTGTCCGCTTCGTCACATGACCTTTATTACATTATTTGGAGCAAATTGAAGTCCTACATATTTCGGGACTTTTTCGTAACACGTCCCTTTTTCCACATTTACTGTTTTACCCTTGTTATTCCACAATATTTATCATTCGTCCTAACCTCCCGTATTTCCCATAACAATAAATACACCTTCGTTGTCATTACTTATAATTATTTCGGTGTTGTCCTATTTAGATCTCCACGCACCATTCCTACATAATAATTTTCCACAAAATCAATTGTCGGTTATCTCTAAATCCGCCAATGTACTTGGTTGCTACTAAGCATCGAATGTCATTTGTCTCAATCTTTCGACCGTTAACCGTCTTTCCTATAATCATTTTCCACGGCATACCCAAATCCATAACTCTTCCGAACGCCGTCTCATTTATTATCTACTTACATTATTTTCTTTCCCCCTTTTCGACGTATCTGACTAAATATTCTAATTAACAATTTCAGCAGAATCTCTTTCCCCATTTTTTTTTTTTACAATTCAAACTCTGTACGTAGCGAATACCGATGATACCTCACAGAACATACGGTTATATGACGCATTCCCGCCATTCAAAGCTTCCAATTCCGGGTAGCGGAACAAATATATCAAAATTCATTTCTGTAACTTTCATGTCATCCCTTACTTCCTTTTATCGTATGTAAAGCCCACATATAGGAATTTCATTTTCCTATGACTTGGCTCTACCGCACGATCTAAGACAAAGAAGGTCAACAATCCCTAAATGCCCCGTAGCCTCCCGTTTATAGATGTGGCGCGCTTCACACCATAAATGTGGACTTCTATCGGACACAACTTTGCAGACAACCCCTAGGACAGACCTGCTCTGATACCACTTTGTCACACCCTGATTTCGCTAGGGTGTGATGGGCACCCGACCCCACATTCGGAGCCGAGCGAACCCACTGACTCGTATTACATACATAAACTTCCGGACTCTTAGTTAGGCAAAAATGACAAGTACAATAAATATTTTTAGAGACACTCTTTTGTAATTTACAAATCAGCAGAATCAGTAATCGGCTAATGGAGCCGCTCACAGACTAACATTCAGAACCCACAACTCTGTCTGCAAAGTCTCTAACAAACAATGTAACACATATCGTGCATAATTCGACACGGCAAAGACTCAGAGCAAATGAGCTTGCCAACGCCGCCGGAACATCTCCTACAAAGGCCCGTACTCATCCGGGTGTACCCGTGCGTATGAAACGCAGCCCCCGAAGAACGGGGGTCATGACGGAATATGTACCGAGTATGTAAAGCATAGAGACCAACAAACGAATTATAACTAAACGTAATATACGGCAACATAAAAGTAATGACCGGAGTATCGAAATGCTTACTCATAAAACATAAACGGATGCATAAAAAGTAAAAACATGCCATAGCCGGCCCCCATCATGGGACTCGGCGAATCGTAAAGTGGTCGCCCGACGCCGGCGCCACAACGAATCATATCAAATCGAAATGCGCGCATATCATAGCATATCGTATGGCCATATCATATCATATCATATCATATCGTAGTGTACATGGCACATCATACACCACAACCCATGTACATATATACCTGCCCCTCACACCGAGGCACGGCGAACAATGCAGTGGAATACGCGTGATAAAATATCCTTGCCCGAGCTCAGTGAAGGAAGCATTGAGGCATCCACGAATAGAGTAGTGAGAAACCAAATGCAATATCATATGTAAATCATTTACAGAGACCCGATAATCATAACTTGGATGATAGATCTTATAGCAAACATTTGATAACAACCGAGCATGAGTCTTTCGGAGATCGTAAAGTTTTGTACCAAACTAATCTTCCCGAAGTAGTTACAAATCCCAAAGTAGGTCATATGATTCAAATAAATAATTATATCGTTAATCTTTAGGAGTTGGAAAGGTAGTTTAAAATATCTCTTAATTTTTAATTCAAAAGTAGTTCAAACGGATTAATAAGAAATAACCGGACAAAGTGGGCCTACCTCGGTCAAATGAGGTGGCGTATGTAAATTACATATATTGAACTTCATAACGTCATTCATAAAGATTCTAAGGTATTCGGATTTCACTTACACAAGTTCTAGAGGTTCAAACAATTTTTCTAACTATTCGCACAATTTTCAATTCAATTCTACTGAATGAAAAATGGGGCGTTTTTGACGTAAATTCCGAGGAGTAGAGTTGTCCCCAAGGTCCAAATTCAAGCCTAGTACAGCTAAGACATGCCAAGAGAAGGAATGGGAGAGCTTTACATACCTTTCTTGCCCTTTGCGCTTGCCAAAACTCAATCCCGTTTCCTCCAAAACCTACAAATGGTCACATTTACCAATTTACTATTCATAAGGCTTAGAATTCCAATCTTAACCAATACTTGTCTATAAAAATTTGGGCAGCATCTCCCTATACATATAACACCCCGAGATTCAAACTCGGCCAAAACAATAACAACCACACCAACAACAATATATACAACATCAATAGTCGACTAGGAACGCATTCTAGCGTAAATAGTCTTATTTTCCAAATAATGCAACAACTCCAAATCCAACTCTACACTTACAAACCAATATCAATATTTCATATTCACATACTTATTTAAGATCATTCAAACACAAACCAAGTGCATTCCAAGCTATATATCCAATTGTCAACAATTCCATCAATTAACATATTCAATCCAAAATTCTTATATATGCAACAAAACCATTCCAACACATTTTCTACTTACTAATTCATCTCCAACAACCATAATATACACTTTAACAACTTCATTATCTTAATATCATAAAATCACATTAATATGACATAATTCTCTACATTCCATTTTCATGCCAACTTAACTCATATATCCTTCATATACATTGTGAAGATCACAACAACACAACTAACATGTTAAACAAAATAAATCCAACATTATCTCATCAATATATACCACACGGCCAACATGCCAATTTTCCAACTTCATCCAATTTTCATTCAACTTTCATTTCCAATATACATTCCACAATAACCACAACTAGAATACAACTTAAAATTCAACTAATTTCAACTACACAACATTCCATACACACGGCTATATATATATATATTCATACCCACTTTGCAAACTTCCATATTTCCATAAGTTCTACTCATTTCCATAAAGTACAACACAAACAAACCTTCATAACATAATAACAAGGAATTAATTCTTACCTTTTTCCCCTTAGTTCTTCACTTGTCCAAAGTGTGAGATTGAAGAAACTATTGCTCAATCTTCCAAAATAATTACACCAAGTTGTAGAGGAACCTTGAATTAGTAGGAATATAACAAGAAAGTAATTTTTGGAACAAGATTTTGAGGGGTGAATTTTCCCATGGGCAAACCGAAATGCCTTCTTTTTTGTTCTTGTTTTTCTTGTTTTTCTCCTTCTTTTCTTTGTCTTGAAAGTTCTATGGAATTTGGATGATTATGTCACACCCCAATCTTGATCAGGGTGTGATGGGCACCCGACCCTTACCTAGGGCCGAGCGAACCCTCTGACTCTTATTCCATGCGTAAATTTTTTTTTCCTCTAAGTCAAACACACATGGCAAAGCTTAC
>NW_026725003.1:0-4911 GCF_029784015.1 Lycium ferocissimum
ACAAAATCGGAAAATAGTCTTACTCTTAACTTTTCACACTTGTCTCGGAATATCCCGACGTACAAAATACGGGATATAACAATTCTAGTCAATTTCACCACCAATTTCTATTTTAGAAGTCTAAACCCATTTCAAGAATTTTAACACAAGTCTCATCTTCTCTAGCTAGATTCTAATGATTATATGCATGTAATAGGAATCTAGGAAGGCAAATGATGAAAGCTAGGGTCATAGATCTTACCTTCACGAAGAATCAATCCACAAGAAGCACTATTCGCCCAAAGAGTGCTTAGAAAAGTGATAGGGTTTAGGGGACTTAACTAGAGAAAAGAGATATTATTCTGCCCGACAACGGCTACAGCGGTCAAGGAGCCACTGCAGCGCACGCGCTACGGCTCCATAAGGCTCACCATGGTAGCCTTCACTCAAAATTCAGCATGCCACTATAGCGGCAAGAGACCCTCTACAACGGCTAGCCACCAAAACTCCCAGTCCGCTATAGCCGTCCCCCAGGCGCTACAGCGTGACTGCTACAGCGGTTATGGTACTGCTGCAGCGATTACACCAGAACCAGAATACTCTGGTTTTGACCAATTTCATCTCAAAATTCAACTATCACCCGAGGCCCCACAGATACCAAACAAACATGCAAACACACATAAAAATGCGCTACGAATTCACCCGTAGCCTCGAATTTTCCAACGGAGGTCTAGTTGACCAAGTCAACCCTCAATGGCCTAAAGCCAAGTTCCCAACCCAAATTCCAAAACGCACCTAACTGCATTGGGAACTGAACCGAACACACTATCAAGTCATAAATAACTGTCCGGACCTCTCGGGATCAACGAAATAAAAAAAAAAAGATCTGTTTACTCAAATGGTAACTTTGGGTCAAACGAATTTCACTTTGAGGCTCAAACCTCCAAAAGTCACTCTAAAACTCGCCCGATGACCTAAGAAGGATCAATAGAAGTAAAAGGGTCATTAGCACGATAACGACCAATCGGGTCGTTACATCAGAGACCAATTAAATAATCGCTCGTCCTCAAGCGACAAGGAGTAGAATAGGGAAAAGTACCTGAATCAACAAAAAACTGGGGATATCTCTCACGCATATTTGACTCGGTCTCCCAATTAGCCTCCTCAATGGGACGATGCTTTCACTGAACATTGATCGAACGAATCTCTTTTGACCTCAGCTTCCTAACCTGCCTATCCAGAATCGCTATAAGCTCCTCCTCATAAGAAAGATTCTCATCAAGAAACACAGAATCCCAACGAACTATGTAGGAACCATCAGAATGATACCTCTTCAGCATGGACACATGGAAAACCAGATGAACACCTGGCAGGCCCGGTGGCAATGCCAACTCATAAGCAACATCTTCAACTCTACGGAGAACCTCAAATGGGCCTGGTATCTCGGGCTCGTTCCCTCTTCCCAATCGCGTAACCCCCTTAGGGTGAGATCTTCGGAAGCCCCTATTTCACTCCAAACTCTAAGCCCGAACCTTGCCCGCTACATCTTGGTGACTCCGGGCTCTAGAAGCTTTTCTTAAATAAGCTTCACCCTGTCCATGGACTCTCTCAACAAATCTGTGCCCCACAGGCGAACCTCAAACGTATCAAACCAACCAATAAGAGAACAGCACCTCCTACCATACAAACCTCAAATGGCTCCATATCAATACTTGAATAGTAGCTATTGTTATACGAAAATTTCGCTAACGGAAGCTGGCCCCATGACCCCAAAATCAATGACACGTACTCCATATCCTCGAGCACTGAATAGTCCTCTCGGACTGACCATCTATCTGGGGATGAAAAGTTTCGAGTACCCAATTCTTTCTGAAAAGCCTTTAAAAAATTAGAAGTAAACTGGGGACCTCGATTTGAAATAATAGAAATAAGGACTCCGTGCAATCGCACAATATCACGAATGTAAATCCTTGCTAACTTCTCCGCAGTGTAAGTAGCCTGAACTCGAATGAAATGAGTGGACTTAGATAACCGGTCAACAATAACCCTAAATGTATCAAACTTGCCCAGGGTCTTCAGAAGACCCACGATAAAATTTATGGCAATCCTCTCCCACTTCCACTCGGGAATGGGCATCCTCTGGAGCACACCACCAGATCTCTGGTGCTCATACTTCACTTGCTGACAATTCCCATAGTTGGTCACAAAATTTGCAATATCTCTCTTCATCCTCCCCCACCAATAATGCTGCCTCAAATCTCGATACATCTTCGTAGCACCAGGATGAATGGAGTACCTTGAACTATGCGCCTCTGCCAAGATCAAACGAATCAAATCACAAACACGAGGAATGCACACGCGTCCCTTGATCCTCAGAATCCCCTCACTATTAAGAATGGCCTCCTTGGACTCCCCCCTCAGAACCTTATCTCGAATCTTACACAATCGGGAATCCTCAAACTACTGGGCCCTGCCTGAAACTGAAATATCAAGACGAACGAAACTGTTGGCCAAAGTCTGAACCTACATGGCTAACGGATGCTCGAAAATAACCAAACGGGCTAAACTCCCTATACTCGTGGCCTTGCAACTCAAGGCATCAGCAACAACATTGGCTTTCCCGGGATGATAAAGAATAGAGATGTCATAGTCCTTCAGAAGCTCCATCCATTGGCGTTGCCTGGAATTAAGATCTCTCTGGGTAAATACGTGCTGAAGGCTAAGGTAGTCAATGAAAACCTCACAATGGATGCCATACAAAGTAATGCCTCCAGATCTTCAAAGCGAAAACCACAGCTAGTAACTCCAAATCATGGGTAGGGTAGTTCCTCTCATGGATCTTCAACTGACGGGAAGCATAGGCTATGACACTACCCTCCTACATCAAAACAGCACCCAAACCAACACGGGATGCTACCAATATGGAAATCCTTACCCCCCGCAATTCCGAATACTTGATTCGAAGAGTTGAAGGCTAAAAGCTCTCTTCCGAATATGGGAACCCTAAAGGAACCCTTTGAGTCAATTTAGTCAACGAAGAAGTAATAGAAGCGAAACCCCCAAATCAACGGTAATAGTGGTAACCTTAGGCTATGAATCTGGCGCAGGTAGTAGGCCTCGCCCAACCCCCTAGCCTCAATCTTCTTTGGATTAACCAGTCCCTTTAGACCAACGTGGCCCAAGAATCCCAGGGACTCAGCGAACTCAACTTCAAAAAATTGGCATAAAGCTCTTTTTCATGATAACCAAGGGCAAACCTCAAAAGATACTCTCTCCTCCCTCTTTTTCGAATACCCAGAAAATCATCGATGAATACAATAATGAAGGAATCAAGATATGGCTTGAAAATGCCATTCATCAAAGTCATAAAAGCGTAGGGCATTTGTAAGCCCAAATGATATCACAAGGAACTCGTAATGATCATAACGAGTCTAAAAGCCGTCTTAAACATCCTCGCCGAATCTTTAGGATGGTAGCGACCTCAATCATCTTCAAAAATACCGAAACACCCAAAATTTGGTCGAAAAAATTATCAATCGAGGAATGGGATACTTATTATGAATGGTGACCTTGTTCAGCGCGGTAATCTTACATCCTCGTGATTGTCCTTTTTTCCATAAATAAAATAGGAGCACTCCAAGGGGAAACACTCGGTCTAATAAACTCCTCACTTAAAAGATCCCGTAACTGCTCCTTAAGCTCTCTCAACTCAGTGGGTGCCATCCTATAGGGAGGAAAAGAGATGGGGCACGTGCCCTGATCCAAATCAATATAGAAATCAATGTCGCTGTCGGGTGGCATACTCGACAAATCAGAAGAAAGACCTCCGCGAACTCACATACGAAAGGCACAGACTTAAGGGGTGGAGAGTCAACACTAGTGTCACGAACATGGGCTAAGTAAGCCAAACAACCCTTTCCAACTAACTTCTTCGCACGGGGAAAAGAAATGATCTTCTTCCGAGTGGGGCTCGGAGTACCCCTCGACTCTAATTTAGAGATCCCAAGCATTGCTAAAGTGGATCTTGGTGTGATAGTCCAAGATCGCATAGTATGGTGACAACCAAGTCATACCTAAAATAATACAAAGTCTACCATATCCAAAATCATCAAATCTACCCAAGTATCATACCCTATAAAAGTAACCAAGCAAGACCGAAAGACTCGATCGACAATAACTAAGTCTCTAACTGGAGTAGATACATGAATTGGCACATCAAGATGGTCACTAATCAAATCCCAACCAATAGAATGATAGGCAGATACATAGGAGAAAGTAGAACCTGGATTAAATAAGACTAAAGTACGCCGATGACGAACAAAACTAGTACTTGAGATCACAACATCGAATACCTCCGCCTCAGGCCTACAAGAAAAGGAATAGCAAAGACCACCACCACGGCCACTCTGGCCCGACTGTGCCCCACCTCTGGAGGTGTAACGACCCGTTTCGTTGTTATATTCTTTTTAGAGCTTTTGACCCTTTCCCGAGCTTAGTTAGCTCAAATTTAACCTGAGGGGGCCATTGACATGCTTTTCGAGGTCTTTGGTTATGATTTGGGTGACTTGTGGTAAATTTAGGTTTAAAGCGAAAAAGAGTTGACTCAAAGTTGACTTTTGGGTAAACAGACCTTTTTCAGGAATTCGTCGATTTCGAGAGGTACAGATGGTCTTTTAGAAGTTGTGTGTATATTTGATTTAGTTCCCAATGCACTCGGGTGCATTTTGGAACTTGGGTTAGGAAATTAGTTTTGAGGTATCGAGGGTTGACTCGGTCAGTGAGACCTCCATTGGAAATTTTGAGACCACGAGTACGTTTGTAGCATGTTTTTACATATTTATGCATATATGGTTTGTGAGCAGATGGTCTCACGTGATAGTCGGGATTCAAGTTAAATTAGTGAAAACTTGAGAGTTTTAGTGTCGGGGGCCC
>NW_026725004.1:0-4209 GCF_029784015.1 Lycium ferocissimum
GACTTTCCTCGACCTTTGAAGGGATAGGTGATAGAGAACCAATGCATCTATCATTACTTTCATTTTCTTCTTCTCTTTTACAGGTCTTCCCCCGGACTTAGACTTTTCAGTCTCGTTCAGTTCTGAAATTTGGATTTGTCGACCGATTCTAAAGGCTCTGTGTCGGTCGATTCGTGAGGCTCATTGTCGACCGATCTTGAAAGTTGAATGTCGATCGATGTTGATCCTGATTTTGCAAACTCGCGATCTGCATATGTTAGAGGTGCTGAATCTTCAAACATCTCTATGTATGAAATCAAATCTTCACTTTTCTTCTTCTCCACAGGATCATAGAAGACATTTTCATCAACATTAGTTAGGCACATCCTATTCTTCTTAAGATCACAAACTGCTCCCCCTTTGTAGCCATGAAGGCTCTTCCAAAAAGAAGGGAAGATGTCCTGCCTGATTTGAGCTCCACGACATGAAAATCCACAGGAATAGTGCATTCTCCTATCTCCACTTTAACATTCCTGATCATGCCTGCTGAGTTTGCTTTGGAGTTATCAACGAAAGCGAAACTATCTTTTGAAGGTTCCATCTTTAATCCTAATACTTCAGCAGTGTCTACAGCCATGATGCTCCCTTGCAGATCCCGATGTCACTTCGAGATGGCGTTTGGCAAATCGTGGTTATTTATAGAGCATGGAATCAGAAACTTTCCAGGATCTTGTTCCTTCTTTAGAGTCCTTTTAGGCTTACGGCAGACCTTGTTGAATAATATCTCCATGTCCTTTTCTGTCTCTCTGCTCTCTCTGAAGAAATTACCAAGTCTGTACTTATAATAGGCTTCCTCAAAAGTCATACCCTTAAAAACACTCTTCACCCTCTTGTGAAATCCATCAAGTTCAGCTTTGTTAACTTCTCTCCTCAGGTGTTTGGGAACATAGAGTTTCTTAGCTTTCGACCTCATCCCAATCTGAATCACTTCTTTTGTTGCCTGCCGTTCCATGACAGGTTCATGTCCGTCCATTTGGTGTCGATCGATACCAGGTGGATGTCGTCGATCGACACTCTCAACGAAGAAGTTTCAACTAGAGAGTCAATTGCTTTTGGTCTGGTGCATACGCATGTTCTTTGTTTGTCTTCTCCATTGTCTTTAAGCAAACGTACGTCTAGATGGGTTGCGAGTTGCATTCGAACCGTGGGCATAAGGGTCTGGTAAACACACTAGATTTATAGTGAGCCGTCGATCGATGCTTTCCGTGGAGGTCGATCGATGCCGTTTGTTGTGTTGCTCGACGTCATATGTTTTGTAATGATGCAGGATGGAGGATGTGGGTGTTGAGCAACAAAATCTGGTGGCTGCGGATTTGAACGATGCGATCTTGACCACAAAAGTGGTGTCGATCGATGTTCACTGATGGTGTAGATCGACACAAGTACGAGCTACCAATGGACATGCAACTTTCGACTAAAAAGACTTCTTCTTCCAACTTCTCATGTTTGATTACTTCCCCCAAGTAGTTATCCCATTTGAGGGAACCTGATGCCTTCCCCGGTCGGGATGAATAGATGTCACGATGAACAGTATGATGAACGTTTCCGGGTGAAGTGTCATGATGATCACGATGAACAGTGTCACGATGAACAGTGCCGCGATGAACAGTACTCACGTGAACAGTACTCGATATCGGATGAACAGTACGTGCGGGATGAACATCGATGAATCGGGAATAATGATTAGTGAACCGGTGTGAACAGTACCGCATGAACAGTGTCGTTCCTTTGAAGAAAAAATTTCATTTTTGAGTTTTTTTCATGAGAAACTTGGGTGCACAACATCTTGAAAACGGGTATCGATGATTCTATCTTTCCATTCACCTCTGCTAGAGAAATTCAAATGCAGATTAAGCTCCTCGGTGATCTCCTGCTGTTCTTTCAAGCGCTCCTCTAGCATAAATTCCATCTCTTCTAAATTGTATTGGTCCTCATCATGGTATATAGCATGCTCTACAAATGAGACTTCATGTACAGAACCAATCTCAGCCTCAATTATCTTGTTGTCATCCTTTACAGCTGATTTTATCCTGTGCATATCTAGATTTTTGGCACTGGTGCTGGACGCCAAGCTCTCAATCAGTCTCTGCTTCCTCTAGGGTCCTTGTTCTAAAGTTCCCTCGCTTGCAGTTTCCAGCATTACATGATATTGCACATAATACCATTGCGAACTTCATCAACGGCTGAACCTCAGTAAAACCATGATGTGGACAGTCCCTTTGGTAGCTCCTGGAACCTCTCCAAGAGCAGAAGAGGAAGCCTTTTGTAGGTCCCTGAGAGAATGTCCAAATTTTATCTCTTATTTCTTCATCCTTGATTCATCAAAGAATTTACACGGAATGCATTTTGGATGTCGGGCCAGGATGTAGAGATCCTTGGTAGGCTTGGCAAATACGAAGCTTCTCCAACAAGTGAGTATTTGAAGAGCTTGCAAAGCAAGTAGTCCTCAGGGACTTCATCCATACAGATAAGAGAAATAAGATCCTCGAACCTTTCTAGATGGTCCATAGGATGCTCGTGAGATAATCGAGATAAGGTATACGTACTTGACACGAGGTGTAGTACTTTGGATTCAGCTCGAATGCAGTGTCTGGATATCTGGTAGACGAATGGCTGATCTGTTGAAATAGTATTCCTCTGGACGGTTGTAGTCAGCCAGTGTCCTTTGTCGAGCATTCTCATCTACGGGTATATCAGCTCACAGCCAGCATCAATATCGGAGTTAGGGATTACAGTCACGAGCATCAAGTCTACGACCTGCTGCATTACGCAAATGACCATCCTGGTCATGCGGGTCCCCATTCTCATCCTTGTAGCACAAGTATCTCGCTCATGGTTGCTTGATTTGGTATCGACCGATGTTGCGGATGATGTGTCGATCGTTTCTCTTTCAAGTGTCGATCGATGATGTATAAGTGGTATCGATCGATGCTGCGAGTTTCTCTTTGCGGATCGAGCGTTCCAAACGTGCTGGGTCTGAGAAAAAAGCAATTCTCTCTGTTGCTTTTACTAATTGGCATGTACCTAAAAAACAAGAAAAAATTTTCGTAAGTAACTTAAAAGCATTAAATAAAACCTAAAATACCTATTAATCAAGTCTAATGGCGAATCCTTGCTCCCGCAACGGCCAAATTTGATATCACTCAAATTACCCTAACAAGTGATCTTACTCTCTCAAATAAGAGGTTCGATTGTAGTACTTAGGGATCGAATCCACAGAGAGCTAGGGCACACACTAGATCTATTATGATTAAGCTAGGCAAAGTAAATATATTATAAAGCAGTAAATATGAAATAAATATAATAAATGAAAGCAAAGTGAACAATAGTTGTTCTTATGTAACTAAGAGTTGTTTGATGGAAGGATGGTAGCTAGATCTAGGGTTTCTATTCAGGATTGGGATTATAATGATATAGATACTAAATTATGATATTATAGAACTAGACTATAAGAATAACATATGAAATCTCGTTGTTAGGTTATCTAGATCTCTGGCGTTGATCACCTTTCGCATGATGACAATTAGAAAGTGTCGATCGATGACTCTATAGGAGTATCGATCGATACACCTTTCGCTCCGTCGATCGATTCACCTGTCGGGATATCGATCGACGCGCTTTCTAGATAGGCCTAAATGGGCGCGGTTGATATATGTTCGTTAGGGTTTCTAAGGAGGACACTGTCGCTCTTCTCAATCCTAGATCGAGAGCAAGACAAATGGATAGATTCAAGATCTCAAAGACCTAATGATTCTATGTTCAAGTTCAAGTATTATCAAAGAACAAGCATTGAGTTCAATCTATTTGATGAATATCACAACTTAGCAATTCTATATTTGGGGCTAATCCCACAAACCTATCTGAACCCTAAACCTAACAGGTGGATCTATTCAGACATGATAGTTTGTCACAGAAATCATAGATGAATAGATGAAAATGCAATAGATAAATAAACCAAAAGCAAAGGAGTTCCAAGAGGACTCTGAAGGAGTTCCTCTCTTCTCTCCTAAACTAAGAACAATGAATAAAAGAAAGCGTAGAAAGCGTAGCCGTCAACAATGGCTTAGAAATAACATAAATAGGGTTTCTGGTCGTCAAGGGTATTTTGGTAACTTTGTGGTGACTCCTGGGCTTCAGTCGGTCATGAAATATACTCAGCCCACATTCTGA
>NW_026725005.1:0-5048 GCF_029784015.1 Lycium ferocissimum
TAAGAACCCCTTACTCAAAATATCTGCTCCCTTCTCCCACTTGGAAGGTTATAACAAAAGAAAAGGGCAGCCCGGCTCTTTTAATGCAAAAATCAATGTTCAATGGGGTGGTGAGGCAAATCAAAAAGAAATCATAAACTCGAATAAAGGCACGGACTCAAAGGCAAAAATTAACACTAGTATCACGAACATGGGCCAAGTAGGCCAAAAAATAAGAAATGATCATCTTCGGAGCGGGACTCGGAGTACCTCTCTACTCAAGTCTAGGAATTCCATGCATGGCTAAGGTGATTGTCTTGGCGTGACAGTCCAGGATCACGAGGTATGGGGAAAACCAACTTATACCCAATATAATATTAAAATCTACCATATCTAAAATTATCAAGTCTACCCACGTGTCGTACCCCATAAAAGTAACTAAGCAAGATCGATAGACTCGATCAACCACAACAGAATCTCCAATCAGAGTAGACATATGAATATGTACACCAGGACGGTCACAAGTCAAATCCCAACCAACAGAATGATAAGTAAACACATATGAAAAAGTAGAACTGGGATCAAATAAGACCGAAGCTACCTGATGACGAACAAAAATAGCGCCTAAGATCACAGCATCAGAAGCCTCGGCCTCGGGCCTACCAGGAAAAGCATAGCAACGAACACTACCACAGCCACTCTGGCCAGACTGCACTCCCCCCTTGGAGACTTGGGAACCACTCCTACCATACTGCTATCCACCCCTGGACGAATGCGAACCACCACGGCCTGACTGAGTACCGCCTCTGGTTGAAGAACCACCCTGGCTAACAGAAGATGTCGAGTCCTCGGGGTTTGGAATCAGAAACCTTCTTTGAGTCCCACTCTGTCTAGGTCGGGTGAAATCTCTCAAGATGTGACCGGTATCACCATAAATATAACAAGATCTGAAGGCTGGAGACTGATACACAGAGGCCGAACAACCTGATGTACCACCTCGATCGGCTGGTTGAGAGAAAGAACCTCCATGAGACTTTTCGGCCCCATAATGACTCTGTCTAGAAGGACCACCTGAAGATGCGTGCAGTGTAGACTGAATGGGACGGTTGGGAGGTGATTGATAAGTCCTGAAAGACTAACCCCAGCCCTATAACTGGAACCATTGTATCTACTTTGCTAACAAGGCCTCTTCTCACTAGACCTTCCAAAAGATCTAGCCTAAGTAAACTCGACAGCTACGACATAATCCACTACTGCTTGTAAGGAAGACCCTATGGCCACAAGCTGAAGACAAGCAATATGAAGTGGAAGCACAAGTCCACCAACAAATTTACGAACCCTCTCGACCTCTGTCGGAATCAATTGTGTTGTACATCAAGCCAAAAACATGAAACTGCCTCATACCTCTCTGCTGAAAATGGGTGAACTCATCCCTGCTCTGATCTCTCAAAGTATGTGGCATATACTTCTCAGAAAGCACAGTTGTGCCCGAGTGAGTGGAGGTGAACGATAGGTACGCCTGATAAAATACCTCCACGTCTTGTCCGTCCACTGTAGCCCCGGAAAGACACGTAATACACACCATGAAACTCCATAATACTTATTTTGTAAAACCTCTCATGCATATCCCTAATGAACTCGTATGCATCCTTGCTAGGTCTGCCGAAGAATTCGGGCAGCTCCATCTTCAAAAACTTACCGATGAGCTCCTGATCCCCAAGTATCAAGGCCTGGGCTACTACTAGCCAAGGAGCACCCTCAGAGGCTGGTATACCATCAATGCTTGGGGCCATGGCAGCAGTAGGTACGCATCCCCAATGTCTACCCCTGCTTAGGAGTCCGTACTCCTACTCAGGTCTAGGAACTACCTGGAATAGTGGCACCGTCCACGGCATGCTGGGCATTAAGATGAAGAAGGATACGAGCCATGGTGTCCTGGAATAACGGGTCGGATACGACCTCGGGGTAAGTCTGGGCTAGCCCATACCTCCCCAGTTGCCTACTCTCTCACGGGCTGTCGCTCTGGCATATGCTCTGGAGAAGCTGATCGAGCTCACCTCTATCCAGCCACAGGGGCCCCGCCCCTAGTTGGTGCAGCACCACTGCCTCTAGCTCAGCCGTGGCCTCTAGCCTGCCGTCATCCTCTCGTGCCGGCCCTAGTAGCTGTCTCGAGTACCTCGTCCCTTGCGATAGCAGCTTGAGTTCTCACCATCTGGGAGAGAATAGAAATGAATCATATACTAATTCAAACGTTCCAGATACTAATTTGAATAAAGTAGCACGAAAAAATTGAAGAATTTGAAGTTTCCTAAATGTCCCATAGCATCTCACAGATAAGTATGGAGCTCATCGTACCGATCTGTAAGACTCTACTAGATATGCTCTTGTACTTATAGACCGGGTAACCTAGGGATCTAATATCAACTTTTCACGACCCAAAATCACAAGTCATGCGGGCACCTACCATTTCCTATATTAGTAGGTGAACCATTTCCCAAATTATTCATTCAACCACAATAAAGAAATTAAAATAATATAATTATAAGTCTCAAACATAGATATAAATAAGGATAAGTAGATAAGTGCAGAAATAATACATACAATCCCAAGGAATCTAGTCTAAGGCAATACAAGAGCCACTACGACATCACTACAAGTCTGAATATGAAATACATAAGTCTGAAATAGTGAAATACTATCTCGGAATAACAAATAAGACAACTAATAAATGAAGAGTCATCCGGCCAGTGGATCCATCCATGTGCTCACCCTAGATACTCGTCAGCAAAGGCCTCGAGAATCAATCACGAGGAGAGGAAGTGGATCCTGTCACCTACTTTGCACTCATAAAAGAATACAGCAAGGTAGTATCAGTACAAACACTATGTACTAGTAGGTATCATAGGCCGACAATAGTTAGTTAACATATATAAAGAAAGAGACTGAAGAATAGACATGGTCACAACCAAGTATAAAACAACACAGTCCAAGAATAGCAACTCAATTACAAAAAGATTAAACAGCCGAATCATAGCATATGGTGAAGAACCTAAACACAAGTCTACCAAATTTCCCATAAGTCCTCAGAATGACCCCAACCACAAGTACAACCAACAAATCCGATCAACAGATGTAAAATGAGATAATAATAATAATAATGAATGCATATGTAATGAAATAATATGCAATGGCCAATGTAATCTCCGTACACACATGCTCCAGGCGGAATACATCCACGCCTCGACAGTCATGACCCATGAGGCACTCGCAAAGTTCATGTACCTGCTGCAGCACACAACCCAATCCAATATACGTTGCTGTGTTTTAGGAATACGATGGCCTAAAAGCAAAAACAAAGGAAAAAGAAAAAAATGCCCTGAAATGAAGATTCGACATTTCGTCGATTGATCGACGGACCGTCTTTTGAAACGTCGATAAATTCAAATTTCTAGTGATAGCCTTAGCTGAAGAGGACAAAGGACGGAGGCATCGACGAAGCGTCGAACTGATCGACGTTTCGTCGTTTGTATCGTCAAACATAGTTGTTAACAAGAAGAGAGAAAGACAGAAGACTCGATGGAGTGTCGAACTGATTGACGGCACCGTCGAACGGACCGTATAACTGAAGAAACAAAGGACGGAGGCATCAACGGATCGTCGAACTTATCGATGGTCCGTCGCTCTTGCTACCAGGGGTAGTTTTGTCAATTGTTGCTGTGCGTTTTTGGAGCCTATTTAAAGAACATTTTAGTTTTTTTGTTCAGATCTAGACATTCTCCAACATTTAATATTAGTTCCATTGGTGGGTGAGCATTGAATACACCACTTTTGGAGCTTAGTGAAGACAAAAAAAATTCTATTTCCACCATTTTTATTACACTTTGTAAGCTTTATGTCTCTATTATTGCTTTCTACTTTTGTAAACAATATGTGTGAGTAGTTTCTTTAATCAAAGTTGTGGACTCAAATGATGGGTGTTATGTAATGGGTGTCTAACATTGTGTATATATATATATATATATATATATATATATATATATATATATATATATATATATATATATATATATATAATGGGTTGTGATGTGTTTTATTATTTCTTATATTAATTGCTAGTTAGTGGTTGCAAATACTTACTTATGCACAAACCCTAGTTTTATTTGGAAAGATGAACTAGGGTTTGAGTTGAAATAATATAACAAGGACTCAAGGCGCTAACCCTCATTTAATGAACTCACTTAGGGATAAGAAGAGTTTTACTTGGCATATTTAATCGGTTTTACTTGCAACTTTTCTATATTTGGGAAAATCATGAAAAGAAATACTTTCTAACTATTGAAAAATATTAAGAAGTGTATTAGAGATTAAGTGCATACAAAACCATGAACCATTAGAAATATATCATATTGCTACCCATAGCATAACATCTAATCACAGCGGGGACACACTTTGGTTCTTTTAATCCAAACAAATTCCAAATACTTCAAAATGGCAGATACAAACCCAAAACCCTTTTTTTTATACTAGTCGGAATAGAACTAAAGTCTTTAGAGATTAGTAAAATATATGATTAGTATTTGTTTCACACTTTATTCCCTATGGGATTCGACCTCAACCTAGTTTGGTTACTATATTTGACACCGACCACCTTATGCCATAATTTAGGTATAATTTGAGCGTATCAAATTTTGATGCCATCATTCCTCCCATTAACCATCATTATCTCTCTCGTTTGCTCTCTCATTCTGTAGTGTTGTACCTTAGCAGTGGCTCTTTGTGTGTTCATCACCCCTTAAGTCTTGCATCCAGGTCCTTTCTCACTTTTAAGGTATGCTAGATCATGTATTGATTGTTCATATGTTCATACTAGTTGTTTGCTTCGACTTCCATGTATTGTTTTTGTTAGTTTATTTTTGCTCAAATTACTCCATGTTTTTCTTTTATTTCGCCTGGAATGCTCAATCTTTTTGGTGGGGGTGGTTTGTTTGGATGTTTGATTCATTGGGTATTGCGGATTGCTAAGAATTAAGACTCGTTGGAGTGAGTACATCATCTTCCACCAAGTCGGA
>NW_026725006.1:0-4592 GCF_029784015.1 Lycium ferocissimum
AAAAAACCCCCAAATTTTTTAATTTTTAAATTATAAAAAAAATTATGAGTATTTTAAACCCCCCGGAAATTGTTAGACGGATATATATATTTAGTATGTTCCTGATAGAATTATCAGATATCAGAAAAGTATCATATTTCAATTTGAATTTTTAATTGAATAGAAAAATTGAGCAGTTAATACTGTGTTGCCTGAATAGAATATAACGACAATAAAACAATAAAAAGAGAAGAAAAGATATTATAGATATTCCACATATAGTTTAGCTTTATACAGTCTTCTATGACTACAATCGCACTTCATCAAAAACTGCAACAAAATCTCTCCTCTTCTCTGCGAATCATTTTTTGAACAAGGAAATCCATAACATAAAGGGTTAAATGTTAAAACTGATTCTAATTTATATATTTTTCTGATTTTTATGCCTTTATCTCAGCGAAAAATGTCTACATTTATTTTCTGTATTCGCTATTGAATATGTATTATCATAATGGTAGAAATGGAATCATTTTTGTTTTGATATTCAAAATCCTATAACTTAATTATCTAAGTAGCAGAAGCCGGGATTTTTAAATTTCTTTTTTTTTCCTGTTGAAAATTCCAAAAACCCTTAATTTAAATTTAAGTAAAATTTTTTTCCCTTTCCTTATATGATTTTCTAGATAAAATTTTAAATTTTGTGATTTGGAAAAAAAAGGGAAATGTTATCATTGCTAGATCATTTATTTAATCTATTAATTAGATAAAGAATGAATAAAGTGGTATTTTGATAAAGGGGAAAAAAAAAAATGCCGGGGGATGGAAATGAGGGAATACTAAAAACCGGGATTTAATCAATTTTAAAAGGATTTTGTAGGTTCATTGATAAAATTTGAGGAAAATTTCAAATTTTCCCAAAAAATTGAAGAAAAGGGAAAAAGAAAAATTTTAATTTTGGTGGAAACATATTAATTTCAAAACCCTTTGAAAAAGGGAAAAGAAGAGGCTGTGTAATAAATTTTAAATTTTCCCCTGAATTATATAAAATTTGGAAAAAACGGGGGAAGAAACAAACAATTTTTAGGGAAACTTTCCCCCTAATGAACCCCCGGGAATTTTTGTCAATGGAATAAAAGAATTGTGATCAATCAAATATTGCAAGTCCCGGTTTATTACTGACAGAATTAATATAAGGGGAATTTTTCCTAAGGGCCCAAATAATTTTCGTTTGGGGGGAGGAAGATCAGAATTGGAAATTGATAGAGCGGGGGAAGGGGGTCGTGAAAGGAAAACATTCTAGTTCTATCATCAGCTATGGGTTTGAACAAAAAAATTTTAGAGTTTTAATTTCCAAAATTTTTTTTTGTCTTTTCTTTAGTGATAAGGAGAGAAAAAAAAATTGGAAAAAAAAATTTTGGGGTTTTATCAATTTGTGAAAAATATGTACCAAGGAAAATTTTTAAAAAGAAAGGAAAATTTTTAATTGGGCCCCCCAAATTGAAACCCAAAAACAAATTTCCAAAATTTTGGGTTTCCCCGAGATATTTCAAGGGCCCCCGAAAAATTTAAGGGGGCATTAGATATGAATATTTGAAAAAAAAAACGTATCTGTTCTAGCAGATTTTACAAGAATTTTGATTGGGTCTGGTTCCCTTTAGAAAAAGGGTTCGGGGAGTGGCAATTCGGCAAAAATTATAATAGGAAAAATTTGGGTCTCCCATTAAAAACTATTTTTGAAAAGTTTACACCCATTTTAGTTTTGGGCAACCCCCCCCCTTGACACCGAAAATTTTGGGAGAAAAATTTTTTGTTCCGAGGGTTTTTTAAGGGGGCCCGGTAGGGTTTCATCCAGTCATTAAGGGGTTTTTTTCTAATTTAACACTAAAAGGGAAATTTCCCTTTGTACCTCGAGGGTTTCATTGGGGGGTCTTCTAGAAAACCCTTTTTGAAATTTTTAAAAGGGGATGTTTTTTTATCACTGGGAGAGATGAATATTATAGGGAGAAAGGGGAGGAAATTTTTAGTTTTAAAACGGGTTTTGGAAAAACCACGATACGTCAAGTTTTACTATTAGGGAATAGGGTTATCTTCAATATTTTCCTTTCAAATTTTAGTTTTTCCCTTTTTTCGAACAAACGATTAAAAACGAGTTTTTTAAAGGCCCCGACAAAAGCAAGCCCCAAACCTTTTTGCTCCGAGAAATGCATTGTTGGAATTTCAAGCAGCTCTAGATTCGGGGGTTTTAAAAAGGCTGAATGGGAAGGGTTGTTTTTACCATTTGAAAGATTTTTTGAAAGGGAAATTCCTTAAAACACCAATTTGTTATGGCAATCGTTCCAATAAAAAATTTATGCACAAAATCCCGGGGGTTCCTTGGGGAAAAAAAACTTTTTGGGGTTTTTTAAAAAATTGGGGTTTTTTTTTGGGGGTTTTAAAGGAATTAGAAATTTTTGGGTAAAGGATATTTTTTTTTAAATAAAATAAAGGGAAATTGTATTGGCCCTAAAAACCCCGAAATTATTTCCCATTTCCCCAAGGGGAAAATTGGTTAGGGGACCCTGGGGGTTTAAAAAAAAACCCCAAAATCCCCCCCCTTTGGTGAAATAGTTTAACAAAAAAAAATTTCTAAAAAAAAGGAAAAGTGGTTTTAAAAGGGAAAATTTTTAAAAAAAATTCGTTTAATTTTTTTTAAAAAAGGGGAAAATTTTTTGGAAAAAAATTTTACCCAAAATTTTTGCCTAGAAAAGATATGATTTACAAGATGGAAGATCCGTTGATGGCCCCATTAGGAGTCCCTTTCACGAATGAATGTGGGAAGTTTATTTGAATGCAAAGGTTGGTAGACAGAATAAATCCTTTTAGGAGAGATATGAAAAAGGGCCCTAAAAACCCAGTGCCTTGAAAGGGGAAGCAAACAAATTTGAACCCGAAATCCAGGGCAGTTTTGGGAACCCTTTGAAAACCCCTTTTAATAAAAATTTTCCCATATTTTGAAAATTTTTTCAAGTCCCTAGGGGTTCCCAGGGATTTTTATGTTTGTTACAAACAACCCCAAAGAGACAGGGGGGAAAGGGGAGGGAGGTTTGGGTTTGGGGGGTTCATATTTTAAAAATTTACTTATAAATGGAAATATATTGGCCCAAAAGTACTTGGGTACTACGATCTTTGGGGAAAACAATCCTGAAGATGTTTTCCGAATTTTTTCGATTGGTTTCGAGAACTACGATTTTCCCTTGAATCCTTTTCCCCAGTATTTTTGAAAAAACTTCCAGTTTTGGCGAATTTTAATAAATTTTTTCTATGATCGATCGATATAAACATCATCAGCTCAAAAATAAAAGGATTAAAATTGCCTAATGGAGAGATATTGAAAAAGGAAAAAAATTCCCATATTTCATTAAAAAATTTAAAAAAACCGGAAAGATGGATTTTTTTGGGAAAGAATTTTGGTCCTATAAAAAGAAAGGGGGGGGATGATAATCGGAGATGAAAAGAAATTTTGTAAAAGGGAAAAGCCGAATTTGTTGATTCTGGGAAACAAAAAGGGGTTTATATCAAATTTCCAAACCCATGGGGGTATTTAAACGTCTTCCTAGTTATTTCGCAATTTTTAAAAAATTAAAAGGCCCTTTTTTGCAGTGTGATTTGTTTTGTTCTAAATTTTTCAGACTCGAAAGGAGAAACCACCTGCCCCAATTTCCCAAATTTGGGGATTTTCTTGCCCCGGCCCATGTCAGGGGGAAAGAGTGGGTGAAGCCAGAAGGGGGGAAATTACTCCCAAAAAAGGGAAATTTGGATTTTTTCGCAACAAATCAAAAAAAAAGGGGAAATTTTTGAAAAAAGTTTTTATTTTGTAAATGAACCTTTTCCCTTTTTTTCGGGAAAAAAATTTGTTCGTAAATTTTCATGGTTCCAGGATCCCTTTTCTTTTTTGGGGGGTGGTTAACCATCGAGGTGAAGTCGGGACCAAAAAAGATCGAATAAAATATATAGAAAAGTCTCTTTTTTTCTAAGGTATTCCTTTAATTATTAAGAGTTGGGTTTTTAATTAAAGGGAAGTGGGTTTACTAAAAATTTTTCTATTTTATTTGTTGGAATTAATTTTAATAAAGAATTAATAGAAGACGGAATCACTGAAATCTTGTTCGTCTTCACTGAACTCTGAGGCGTGAGTAGACCTTATTTTGGGATTTTCTAGAGTTTGAAAACGAGAACTTTTTCTCTATTTGGCGTACCCATGAGCCGGATGAAAGCTCTTCATCCGGCTCAAGAAAAAATAAGAGTTCTCGTTTTCAAACTCTAGAAAATCCCAAAATAAAAAGGTCTACTCTTTACTCAAGTTCCCAGTGAAGACGAAACAAGATTTCAATGATTCCGTCTTCTATTAATTCTTTATTAAAATTGAATCTCCAACAAATAAAATAGAAAATTCTTGAGTAGTCTATTTCCCTTTGAATGATAAATCCTTTAACTCTTAATAATTAAAGGAATACCTTGAGCCCATAAGGGATTTATTTGTCTATGTATTGTTCCATTCGATCTTTTAGGTCCCGACTTCACCTCGATGGTTAGGCCACCACCCCCTTAAAGTCTATAGCGTTAGATAGACCCCT
>NW_026725007.1:0-14528 GCF_029784015.1 Lycium ferocissimum
TTTTTGAACATGGGTTGGTATTCAATACGATTCTTTAAACTTTTAAGTGATTTAATTATTATTTGTCTTAAGTGTTAATGGCTAAAGATATTCAATAAGGCTTCACATAGTATGGTTTTGAAACTGAAGTTGACTAGAAACTGTTTAGATTATGTGATTAATTAGGGGGTCTAGGTGAGACTCATTTTAAGGTGGATGGGCAGTGGCAAACCACTTTTGTCCATTAGTTTTGGTGATTGGCCCTTGGTAGGAGAATAAGGTAAAGGGGTGGGGTTGCTTTGGGAGAGCAAAAAGTGAGCTTAGGCATGGTGGGTATTGACCAGGTGGACGCTGATCCGTTTACACCTGCCCGAAAGTAAGGTGTAGGAAAGGGATGGGGAGGTGATGACCTCACTTTATCACATCTTCTTTCGGGACCACAAGGCTTCATGACTCCTGAACTAGACCTTGTTCTCATGACTGTGGAGTTCAGTGAGAGTTGGTAATTGTTCAAAGGTGGTTTGCCAAGCCTTAGGGGAAAATTCTTGTGATTTCTTGCTGCCTAAAACTAAGTTAGAATAGAGGGACAGTTGTGTCCACGACAGCTAGGGCCATGCCAGTGCCGGGCTAACCACATAGGCACCACTCATTCTATACGTATACATATACATATGATGAGAAGCTGACGAGACCCATCTGCCCGTAAGCGCATCTACGAGCCTCTGCTAAGTATAGACATATGGACGAGACAGACCCCGTTATGCCCAAAACATGTATATACCAAAGAATAAATCCGATGGCACCTCCGAAGTAATGGAGTGCTCTCAGTAAACTAATAGCTCCTACTAATACGGATCACCTCACAGCCATCATGGCGTGAACACGGCGTCCATAGAAAACGGACGTCGATGCGAACATTGTCTTGAGTATGTGAGGCATAAACAATAATGAAACATCGGTGAAATGAGGAGGCATCAAATGAAGAGCAATACGCATGGCAATTTGCAATCATAAAAGAAATAATGCACATCTTTGGTTTACTTCATAATCATCATCATATCATGTATGCGTAAATGTATAAGCTTGCCCCGGGCCATACAATTACGGTGTGATAATCGTAGCATTAGTCGTCCGAGCCTCCGCGTGCGGGGTACACGTCTCGTACCACCACTAGTGGTGTCGGCCCGTGCCGCCCGGCCATGGTGTATACGCTGCCCGCCTTAGCGGTGACTACCCGGCCATATAGGCGCGGTGTAATATCATCATCATGTACTCATCATAATATACTCATCATAACTCATCATAATATAATTATCATAATGCATGCATGGAAACTCAAAGATAACTATACTTTATCGGGGTGACATGAGGTCGTGAACCCCCGATTACATTATGGAGCATTCATAAATATTCTGCCTCACCTTGAAGGAATTAGCATAAGGTGAGTGTATATAATGATCAACATCAATAGATTATAGATAGCGTTATTAGCTTTATAGGAACATCATATCATGGACTCTAGAATTTTAGACTTGAACTTATCATCATCATTACGGTACTCATAGTATATCTCTTATCTCATATGGCTACTCATGAACAAGAACTCATAGTTTTCTTGAAGATAGGAGATTCATGAAGAAGGAGGAAATTTATGCCATAAGATTCATGCCTTAGAAAGAAAGGACTAGCCTCACATACCTGTGTCATTTAACTATTCTATCGCTTGCTCGTTCTCCTTTAATGCGCACGTTCTAGCTTCAAGAGAATTCGTATCGACATTAGCTAAACAATTACAAGAACGTGTTTACTAAAGCTAGAGAAAATTGGGCAGCATTTCCTTTGTTTATACAACTTCTTCCATATTCCATAGCAACTTCCTAACATCCGTAGCAACATCACAATATCATAACCAACAATCATCATTCATTTACATTATTCGCATTTCATAGTTTCACTTCAAATTCCCCATAATCATGATCATAGTTCACTGTCATGTTCTTTCACATATAATACTCATTCCATGTTCTAAATGTCATTCATAACCTACTTACAATCATAACATATCCGTTTTCATGACTCATTCCAACTACTACTCAACAATGACACTATTCCCACATTTATGACCCATTTTCTATATTCTACTACAATCCAAGTGTTTCAACTTTTCAATACTTCAAACAACATGAAACGATCATGAAACTTACCTTAGATAGTGTAGGAACAAGCCTTGAGTGGAGATACCCTTCTTGCACCAAAACCCTAGTTCACTTCTCTTGAAATTTTGTGACTTAAATGACTTTAATGGGTTTCACACTCTTGATTTTTGTTGGTTTGATGAAGTTGATCATCAATTTCCTTTGAATTCTTATGGATGAAGTATATGGAACCTTCTAGAGATCTTGAAAGAGATGAAGAAATGTGGGAAATGAAATTAATGAAGTGAGACCACATTTATATAATTGAACTTGTTCGATTCGTCAAAGACTTCACGGACACTTATACTGTCCGTGGAACATTTCACGGCCCGTATAAGTGGTCGTGGTTCACCACTATGGAGTCATTATCTCTGTTGGGTGTTGTTATACGAACCACCTTATATGGACGTATAATGTTATACGGACCGTATAAATCTGATCGCATAACCTTTCTCTGAACTAATCTCCGTTGTTCGTTTGATCTCCAATCCTTATGGAACCTTCTTAACACTTATTTAACACTTCATTAACAATCTAAGGGACGTTATGATTCTTCTCCAAAACATCATCAAGTTATCATTAATTCGATACTCGTAATTCTTGTCCGACACACAACATATGACTTTGCTTTCCCTAACAACTTTCTTCTCTTACCCCGAATGTCTTGGAAATCTTAATTAGGGCCATTAAAGGCTATTTCTTACTTATCAAAATATCGTATTCACCATGCCCTTTGTTAGTCTATTCACTGTATGCTAACGGGAAATTTCCAAGGTGTAACATTCTTCCCCCCTTTTGGAACATTCGTCCTCGACTGTTAAGTCATCGGGGATTCTATAAAAATTTTGCCAGAGTCTCCCAATATGGAACTACCATCTGTCCACAACAACCATAATAACATTGTCTCTGGTGGCCACAACACAATAGCGATTGTAAGTTGGCCGCATTACCGACCATACGTCGCAATGAAAAACATACATACCTCATAATCTCGATGTCTCATCATAGATCTCTTCCGGCGGCTGAAATAAGTGCGGATATGTGGACTTTATCTTCTCTTCCGCCTCCCAAGTTATCTCTTCTCAATTGTTATTTCACCATAAGACTTTAACTGAGGCCACTTCCTTGTTTTGAAGTCTTCGTACTTGCCTGTCAAATATGGCAATGGGCACTTCTTCATAAAATAGTTTTTCTGTCACTTGAACGTCATTCATTGGCACAATCTTCATAGGATCTCCAAAACACTTGCGAAGCATTGAGACATGGAAAACTGGATGGACTAATTCAAGTTCTGGGGGTAAGTCCAACTCATACGCTACTTGACCCACCTTGCGGATGATCTTATAAGATCCAATATATCGAGGACTTAACTTTCCTTTCTTACCAAATCTCATCACCTCTTTCATTGGTGACACCTTCAAAAACACCCAATCATCAACTTGAAATTCTAAGTCTCGCCATTGTCGCACAAGATTTTTGGCGACTTTGGCCGTCAACAATCGATCTCGGATCACCTTGACTTTTTCCTTTTGCTTGTTGGATCAATTCGGGGCACTGTGCTGTATTTCTCCGATTTCAAACCATCCAATTGGAGACTTGCACTTTCTTCCATATAAAGCTTCGTACGGAGCCATTTGGATACTGGAATGGTAGCTATTATTATATGCAAACTCGATAAGGGGTAAGTGGTCATCCCAACTACCACCTGTTATATCTCGCATTTTAGTGCAATCGGATAATTCGAGACAATCGCGGGAGGACGACAAGCAAGGCCACATTTTTATTTTGATGAGCATATGAATGACTTGTGACGTATTTAGAAGCGAAATTATTGAGAAAGGTCACGGGCATAAAAGGAAAATTCGCAATATGACCCGAGGAAATATGGAGAAAGACGAAGGGCAAATTTGGAAACGGGGAAAAATTTGTTTTCATGAATTAGCAAGAACTAGCCAAATAATTGGGCTTGGAATTTTTTTAGAAAATTTGAGGCCCAATCGCCATGCACATGGGCTTAGCCCATGTGGGATTTGATTTGCACCATTTAAAAAGATGACTAAGTCATCTTAATACTCAAATTCTCTAGAAAACTCAAGAAAAAAGAACAAAAAAAAAAAAAGAGAGGAGAAATTGAAGGCCATTCGGCCAAGAGAAAATTCCAAGAAAAAGTTGCAAAAAGTTTCTACAAAAAATCATTTCTTACCAATTCAAGGGTCCCTAGCAAGGTGGAGTTGTTGTTGAAGCAAGAAAAACTCATAATCATACAAGTTGTCAATGGTAGTCAAGTGAAGAAGTGAAGGAAAAGGGAGGTGAGAACTTATGCTCTTTTACATGTTATGTATATTTATGCATGTGGTAGTATGCAAAAGTGAATAAAAATTATGAAGAACAAGAATATAGTATGTGGCCGTGTATGCCTAAGTGTGTGTGGAGACCATGTGTTAATTATTTTATTTAGTGTTTGGTTGTTATTGTTGTGAATGTTATGCGGAAAATGGAAGTTGAATGATTTTGGAGAGATTGTAATTTGTGAATACATGAGGGAGCCGTGTGTGTGCATGGTGTATATAGCCGTGTATGTGTGGTATGGTGAATATATAGTGAGCAAATTTTATTTAGTATGTTGTTGTTGTTGTGTGGATTTTATATGGCTAATAAGAACTTATAAATTTTTGTGAAATGGTAGAAGTTGGAGACTTGTGGTTGAAGTTATGTAAATTAAATATTATGTTCTTATATGTATGGTAGACAATGATATTGGTATGGTGTTGTTTAAAATATATTATAAGGTTGTTATTGTTTTCATCGGAGTTGGAAGGCCTTGAAGGAAATAATATGTTGATGAAATTGTTAGAATATATTTGAGTTGGTTATTGGAATTGTTAGTATGAATATTGGTATTGTTGTTGGTAGTTTGGCCGGGTTTGAATTCCCGAATTGTGATTGATGAGAAATTTGGCTATATTGAATGTTGAGGACGGTATATTTACAGAGGAAGTGCTACCGAAATTTCGGTAGCCAAGTGTTTCCTTAAGATTCTAACTCTAAGAATCCTAATAAGAGTTTTGGTAAACATGACCAATTTGCAGATTTTGACGAGATTGCGACGTGAATTTGGAATAGTAAAAGGAGCGGAAAGAGGTATGTAAGGCTTCACCCTTCTTTCTATGGCATGTCTTAGACGTACTAGGTTGGATATGAGCCTCGGGGACAACCCTATTCTCCGGAATCCGCACCCTAAGTTTCCCCCTTTTCATTCAGTGGAATTGAACTAGAAATGGTGCAAAATGTTGGAAAAACTTCTTAGACCTTTAGAATTTGCGTAAATGAGACCCGATAATTCTAAAACTCTCATAAGTAACGTCATGAAACGTATTACACGTAAATTGTGTGCGCGCTCATTTGACCCGAGGTGGGCCCATTGTTCCGGATTTTCCCTATTGCTTCGTTTGACTTGTTTTGGAATAGAATCCTAAGGAAACTTTTGATCCTTGTCCCGATTATCAAGCGATAGGTACAACACTATCTTAATGTAAATATATCTATGATGACGTGACAACGATAATGCTAAGAAAGAACATACGTCCATGATTCCTTGACTAAGGTGAAGAATATGATCTTATAATGATAACGATGAAGTTGAAAATGGGTAAATGTCTACGATAGATATGTTGACGATATGTTCTGCTATAAAAATGAATATAGGGAAATGTTAAACGATTTCTTGATATCTCAACTCTATTATAGGGAATAACCCTATTTGATGCTTTTCTCATAATGACATTTTTCATTGGTAACCTCGCCTTATGATACACGCACATGTGCATGGATATGTATCTGTATATGTATATGTATATGTATATGTGGGGAATGGGGAGGGCAACTGTGTCCGCGATTCGGTCGGCGCTTATCATCCGGACGCGGGATATGGGAGCGCACGACGCGGGATATGGGAGGCCGCACGCGAGCGTACGCCGTATATGCGATGTATGATATATATGACATGTTGTATTGGGACAACTTGTGGGGAGGGGGGTGGGAGAGCTGATGTATTCGAGCGTACGTGAATGTAAGAAAAGAGAAATCTTTTTTTCGAAATGTCTTGTTCTTCGTATACGGATACGGGACACCGTGTTCGAAAACGGGCTAAGCTTGCGTGGTGCACGCCTACGGGGGCACACACGTACGTGTTAGCACGCACCGGGGATAAGCTGCGTATATCTATTACGTCATGACTTATACTCTATATTCATTTACTATGTTATCATTTATGCCTTACATACTCGGTACATTATTCGTGCGCGTCCTTCTGTGGACGCTGCGTTTCATGCCACGCGGCGGCGAACAGAGACGGTTTTTGGTTCTTAGAAGCCTAAAGAAGAGCACTTGACTGGCGCTCCGGTTGTTCCGGAGCCTCGTTCCTTTGGTACTATTTTGTGTATATATATGCGCACACGGCACTCGGCCCTTCTTCTTCGTATATGTGTACTATGTTTAGAGGCTCGTATGTACGTACGTGTACAGCTAGATGTTTGTATCTTGGATTGTTCGTATTCTTTGTATAACGTGATAGCAAATTTTACTAGTCATATGTTTATGATGACATGTTGCTAATGTAAATGTTCCGTAACAAAAGGAAAAAAAAAAAAATTGGCTCTCCTACGGCCCACTTGATAATGAGAATAGGATGCGAGATAAGGGGTGCTCGGTACAAGTATCGGGTTCCCGCCACGGCCCCTAGTTGGGTCGTGGGCCGGGTATCGAGCAGTTCGGTCCTGTGGGTTTGTCTACGAGCCGTGTCCGAAGAAGTCTTGTTTATGGGTGTGTAGCGCGCACACTTATAAACAGGAGGCTACGGGGCATTTAGGAAATATGACCTTCTTTTTGTATTCTAAGATCGTGCGATAGAGCTATCACCAGGATTCCATATTCCTTTCCTAATCCTATGCTATGGTTTCGTAACGCCGCCGAAGAAGAAAGCTGGGGCAGACCCCGAGGCGAGGCGACGGCTCCGGCCGGCCGATGGCGAGAGGCCATCCGGCTTATTGACCCGATTAGTTGCCGCACAAAGCTCGCCGGCAAGAGACGGACTCGGGAGATAAGGCGAAGTGCTAGGGCCCGTGATTTTATCGCCCTAAAACCCCCAGAGTTTTACGGGTCAAAACCAGAGGAAGACCCGCAGAATTTCATAGACGAGATGCTAAGGACACTGAGGATTATACATGCTTCAGATACAGAGTCGGTGGAATTGGCGTCATACAGGTTGCGGGATGTGGCGGTTCTGTGGTATAATAGTTGGATATTCGAGGGAGCAAATGCCCCTCCCCCGTCCGGGCAAAGAGTTTACGGAGGCATTTTTACGACATTTCCTACCGCCGGAGGTTCGACGAGCTCGGGCTGAAATGTTCTTAAATCTTAAACAGGGAAATATGAGTGTTCGAGAATGCAGCCTTCGCTTTAACTCATTAGCTAGGTATGCCCCAGCCATGATAGCTGATATGAGAGATCATGTACACCGATTCGTGAGTGGGTTGGGGCCACATATAATTAAGGAGTGTCCGATGCCTTCACTCAGATGGAATGACTATTGTCCGTATCCGTGCTCATGCCCAAAACCCGGAGGAACAATACCGGCTACAAGTGAGGAGAGCGCTATCCGCATAGGGGCCTGCAAGGGTGTGCGCATCTTCCGGGCGAGAAGCGAATACAGAGGAGGGCGGTGCACAAAGAAGTCCTCGGGATATTCGGGCCAATCGTGGCCGGCGCACCTCCTCGAACCGCGAATAGAAGGTTTGATCATCCTACTTATTTGGGGCCGACCGAGTGCCAACGCTTCGGATCCCGCATGCAGCCGATTTTAGTAGACGGGGGCTGCCCCCACCACGACGTGCTGCGGTGGCAAGCCACACTCGTGGGCAAAGGTTACCCGGAAACATTGGTTGTTTTGCTCGGCGGTCGAACTAACCATTTAGTGCGTGACGCCCACTAAAGGATGGGAGAGGCCAAAACTCGGCCAGTAGGACGGAATTGGTTCATCGTCTACCGCGCGCCTCGCGGACGTACTTCCTGTGCTCCGGCCGGGCCACGGCCGAGGTGAGGAGGGGCACCTAGTGCATGGGTCCTCCGCACCGTCTATATGCATTGACAGGCGATGTGACCCCGAGCCTTCCACGCGTACGCGGCTACGGTGTACTTTTCCCAAGACCTTCTATGATACGCGTGTCAATTGATTCGATTCTATCTTATCCTACGCTCGCCCTTGTATTGTAACATATTAAGAATTCGGAAATTAGGACGAAAAGTAACCATACGTACAGGTGACAGTGAATACTAGAGACTGCGGAGGGTAGAACTGTAAATAAAAGAAAAGATGTGTTACGTGGGCATTTTGAAAACTGCTAAGACCCCAACTCGTTCCATATTATGGGATATAAGTAGCGCGAAGGAGCGGAGGCAAAAATACTAACGCTAAGATGTCGAGATGCATTAAAGTTTCAAGGTTAGCGTGCTAGGGTGAGAGAGTAATTTCACGATGGGTGACCCCGGGAAATATGTTGAAAATTTCATAATTGTGGGAACCTGGGACGAATGTGAAAGTAAGTAGTTTAAAGTAAATTAGAGTGTGTGTGACCGGAAGCTCTATAAAAGCCGTGTAAGTTGAGGCAAAGTTAGACTAGCAAAAAGGAAGAACGTGCTAGACTTAAAATGGATATGCTAAGCGACATGTGGGATATCGACGAAGGAGACTCCCCCGAATATTATCATACGCTATGAGGCCAGTTCAACATTCGAGGACGAATGTTCTAAAGGGGGGGAGGATGTTATATCCCGCATTTTAGTGCAATCGGATAATTCGAGACAATCGCGGGAGGACGACAAGCAAGGCCACATTTTTATTTTGATGAGCATATGAATGACTTGTGACGTACTTAGAAGCGAAATTATTGAGAAAGGTCAAGGGCATAAAAGGAAAATTCGCAATATGACCCGAGGAAATATGGAGAAAGACGAAGGGCAAATTTGGAAACGGGGAAAAATTTATTTTCATGAATTACAAGAACTAGCCAAATAATTGGGCTTGGAATTTTTTTTAGAAAATTTGAGGCCCAACCGGCCATGCACATGGGCTTAGCCCATGTGGGATTTGATTTGCACCATTTAAAAAGATGACTAAGTCATCTTAATACTCAAATTCTCTAGAAAACTCAAGAAAAGAAGAACAAAAAAAAAAGAGAGGAGAAATTGAAGGCCATTCGGCCAAGAGAAAATTCCAAGAAAAAGTTGCAAAAAATTTCTACAAAAAATCATTTCTTACCAATTCAAGGGTCCCTAGCAAGGTGGAGTTGTTGTTGAAGCAAGAAAAACTCATAATCATACAAGTTGTCAATTGTAGTCAAGTGAAGAAGTGAAGGAAAAGGGAGGTGAGAACTTGTGCTCTTTTACATGTTATGTATATTTATGCATGTGGTAGTATGCAAAAGTGAATAAAAAATTATGAAGAACAAGAATATAGATGTGGCCGTGTATGCCTAAGTGTGTGTGGAGACCATGTGTTAATTATTTTATTTAGTGTTTGGTTGTTATTGTTGTGAATGTTATGTGGAAAATGGAAGTTGAATGATTTTGGAGAGATTGTAGTGGTGAATGCGACGAGGGAGCCGTGTGTGTGCATGGTGTATGTAGCCGTGTATGTGTGTGGTATGGTGAATATATAGTGAGCAAATTTTATTTAGTATGTTGGTTGTTGTTGTGTGGATTTTATATGGCTAATAAGAACTTAGTAAATTTTTGTGAAATGGTAGAAGTTGGAGACTTGTGGTTGAAGTTATGTAAATTAAATATTATGTTCTTGCATGTATGGTAGACAATGATATTGGTATGGTGTTGTCGGAAAATATATTATAAGGTTGTTATTGTTTTCATCGGAGTTGGAAGGCCTTGAATGAAATAATATGTTGATGAAATTGTTAGAATATATTTTGAGTTGGTTATTGGAATTGTTAGTATGAATATTGGTATTGTTGTTGGTAGTTTGGCCGGGTTTGAATTCCCGGATTGTGATTGATGAGAAATTTGGCTATATTGAATGTTGAGGACGGTATATTTACGGCAGGAAGTGTCGCCGAAATTTCGGTAGCCAAGTGTTTCCTTAAGATTCTAACTCTAAGAATCCTAATAAGAGTTTTGGTAAACATGACCAATTTGCGATTTTGACGAGATTACGACGTGAATTTGGAATAGTAAAAGGAGCGGAAAGAGGTATGTAAGGCTTCACCCTTCTTTCTATGGCATGTCTTAGACGTACTAGGTTGGATACGAGCCTCTAGGACAACCCTATTCTCCGAATCCGCACCCTAAGTTTCCCTTTTCATTCAAAGGGAATTGAACTAGAAATGGTGCAAAATGTTGAAAAACTTCTTAGACCTTTAGAATTTGCGTAAATGAGACCCGATCATTCTAAAACTCTCATAAGTAACGTCATGAAACGTATTACACGTAAATTGTGTGCGCCGCCTCATTTGATCCGAGGTGGGCCCATTGTTCCCGGATTTTCCCTATTGCTTCGTTTGACTTGTTTTGGAATAGAATCCTAAGGAAACTTTTGATCCTTGTCCCGATTATCAAGCGATAGGTACAACACTATCTTAATGTAAATATGTCTATGATGACCGTGACAACGATAATGCTAAGAAAGAACATACGTCCATGATTCCTTGACTAAGGTGAAGAATATGATCTTATAATGATAACGATGAAGTTGAAAATGGGTAAATGTCTACGATAGATATGTTGATTTATATGTTCGTTTATAAAAATGAATATAGGGAAATGTTAAACGATTTCTTGATATCTCAACTCTATTATAGGGAATGACTGCTATAAAGGTTCTAAGTAGAGGAAACTACACCTTATGACCCTATTTGATGCTTTTCTCATAATGACATTTTTCATTGGTAACCTCGCCTTATGATACACGCATATGTGCATGGATATGTATCTGTATATGTATATGTATATGTATATGTGGGGAATGGGGAGGGCAACTGTGTCCACCTGATTCAGCTGGCTTATCATCCCGGACGCGGGATATGGGAGAGCCGGACGCGGGATATGGGAGAGCCGTACGCGGCGTCTGTATATGCGATGTATGATATATATGACATGTTGTATTGGGACACTGTTGGGGAGGGGGTGGGAGAGCTGATGTATTCAGCGTCTATAAATGTAAGAAAGAGAAATACTGTTTTACCGAAATGTATCAAGGCGATCGTATACGGATACGGGACACCGTGTTCAAAAACGGGCTAAGCTTGCGTGTACCCGCCAAGGCATACATGTACACAATGTGTTACTCGCACCAGGATAAGCTCGTATATCTATTCTCGTCATGACTTATACTCTATATTCATTTACTATGTTATCATTTATGCCTTACATACTCGGTACATTATTCGTACTGACGTCCCTTCTTGTGGACGCTGCGTTTCATGCCACGCAGTCGGCAGTACGTACGGTTTTGGTTCTTAGAAGCCTCACCAAGAAGATTGACGGGGCGCCCCCTCCAGCTTGTTCCGAGCCTCATTCCTTTGGTACTATTTTGTGTATATATATGCGGGCACGACAAAGACTCGGCCCTTCTTCGTATATGTGTACTATGTTTAGCCAGAGGCTCGTACGTATGTGTACGCCTAGATGTTTGTATCTTGGATTGTTCGTATTGCTGTATAACGTGATAGCAAAGTTTACTAGTCTATGTTTATGATGACGCTGCTAATGTAAATGTTCTGTAACAAAAGGAAAAAAAAAAATTGGCACAGCTCCTACGGCCCACTTGATAATGAGAATAGGATGCGAGATAAGGGGTGCTCGGTACAAGTATCGGGTTCCCGTCACGGTCCCTAGTTGGGTCGTGACACCACCAAAATCTAGTACACATGCTCGTAGCATATTCTCCAAAGTCTGAATGGTACGCTCGGCTTGTCCATCAGTTTGCGGATGAAATGCCGCGCTGAGCCTTACTTAAGTACCCAAACCTTCTTGAAAAGATTTCCAGAACTTGGCTGTAAATTGCGCTCCTCTGTCTGTAATAATGGATATCGGAATACCATGGAGTCGCACAATCTCCTTGAGATACAATCTTGCATAATCTTCTGCTGAGTATGTGGTTCTGACTGGAAGAAAATGAGCTGCTTTTGTCAATCTATCCACAATCACCCATATAGAATCATATTTGCCTCGGGAACGGGGTAATCCCACAATAAAATCCATATTGATCACTTCCCATTTCCATGTAGGAATTTCCATTGCTTGCAGTAATCCTCCCGGCTTCGATGTTCGATCTTTACTTCCGGCAATTTGGACATTGAGCTACAAATTTCGCTATGTCTCTTTTCATGCCATCCCACCGCATATCATCTTCGAGATCATGATACATCTTTGTCGCTCCGGATGAATAGAATACCGAGAATAATGGGCTTCCTCTAGAATTCGACGACGCAATTCTGCAATATTCGGGACACATAGCCTGCCTCGGTGTCTACGAATTCCATCTATAGAGGTTTCAAATGGAGACTTCTCTTTTTCATGAGATGCGTCTCTGTAATGGCTCAGCTGAGGATCTTCATATTGCCGCTCTTTCACTTCCATATCCAAGGACGAAACTGTGGGATCATTAATATCAATTCCTGCACTACCAGAATCAATTAGACGTACTCCAAGATTAGCTAGTTGGTGGAGCTCATGAATCAATTCTTTCTTCTCCGAGGGAACTTCACATAGACTGCCCATTGATCGGCGGCTAAGCGCATCGGCTACTACATTTGCTTTCCCGGGGTGGTATAAAATATTCACATCATAATCTTTCAATAATTCTAACCACCGCCTTTGCCGCAGATTCAACTCCTTTTGTTTTAAAATATATTGAAGACTCTTGTGATCTGTATAGATATCACCATGCACACCATACAAGTAATGTCTCCACATCTTTAACGCATGAATAACTGTAGCCAATTCAAGATCATGAGTTGGGTAGTTCTTTTCATGTTTCCGCAGCTGCCTCGAAGCATAAGCAATGACTTTACTGTGCTGCATCAATACGCATCCTAACCCAAACCAGAAGCATCACAATACACAACATAACCATTCGGCCCTTCTGGGAGCGTCAAGACTGGAGCTGAGGTCAATCTGTCCTTCAACTCTTGGAAACTGCGCTCACAAGCATCATTTCACTAAAATTTAGCTAACTTCTGGGTTAGCTTCGTCAATGGGGCTGAAATAGATGAAAAGCCCTCTACGAATCTTCTATAATAACCTGCCAATCCCATAAAACTATGAACTTCTGTAGGCGTCGTAGGCCTTGGCCAAGTCTTCATGTTAGAACCCGTATTTTTGTGCATTGGAACAATCCGGATTAATTATGATAAGTTAAGGACAAAACTATTTCGGGATACAAAGTCGGGATTTTTGACCTTCGATTTTATTTTGAGATATAAGTTGTGCATGAATTTGTTGGTATGGAATAATTAGGAGAATTTGGGACCAAAAGTGATAAAATTGGAAGTTGAAAAAGTCATTCAATTCCCATGTGTGGCCGTGTGAGTGTGGTGGTTGGCCCACCCATTTTGTGTTCAATTTTAATTGGAACAACACATTGGTGTGGGCCATTGTCACACCCCGACTTTACTTGGGTGTGATGGGCACCCGACCCCGTATACGGAGCCGAGCGAACCCGCTGACTCATATTACATACGTAACCTCTTTAAACTTGGTCATCAATAAAAAGTGGAAAACATAATAAAACTTTTACATCTTCCTTGAAAAATAAAATCTGGCTATGTAAAATATATAACACAAAATGTAAGGACACATCGGCTACTGGAGCCGCTGACAGACTGACTCCCCATACCCACGACTATGTCTGCAAAGTCTCTAACTCCGAATAAAACATCATGACACATATACTCTGACTCGGCAGCACTCCGGGACAAGTGAAGCCTACCAACTTCGCTGAACATCTTCTATGCTAGCTTCAAATTTATCCGGGTGCACCTCGCGCGGCATGAAACGCAGCCCCCGAAGAAGAGGGGTCAGTACGAGCTATGTACTGAGTATGTAAGGCAGGAATAGCAACATAGTAAGAGATATTAGCATGAATAATAACAGGATATCGTATCGTGAGGTAAAGGAGTAACCTGTACATATGAACGATAACTGCATGGAAACATAGAACATATCATTGGATATCAGAGTAACCTGTGCATATGAGTGCCCCTGGGGGCGGATGCCACGCACGTTGTCCGGTCATATAGTATCATGGCGCCGAACAAGTTTCGCTCGCCCACATTGCGCCGAAAT
>NW_026725008.1:0-5099 GCF_029784015.1 Lycium ferocissimum
TATTTATAATATATATATATATATATATATATATATATATATGGGGGTTATGAAAAGGGAACCCGTTATATACGCAAGCCACCGATCGTTGGTATATTATGATATCGATGGAACGCGGGATATATGGTTAAATGGATCGGGCCATTCGCTCCTCGGCACTATTATGTATATGTATGGATTGGGGTACACGCGTTAAACGTATTTATTATGATACATATGTATGAGAAAGATTTTATGAAGAGCTAAGCATGCATGGTATCCGCCTTAAGAGGAAATCAGAAGTGCAGGTCATTCTTTTATCTCATGTTATGCTCTATGTTTTTCATTATATTATTTTCCATGTTCGATATCTCTTACTATGTTACTATTCATGCCTTACATACTCAGTACACTGTTCGTATTGACGTCCTTTCTTGTGGACGCTACCTTCATGCCCGCAGGTTCAGGTAGCCAGCCGAGTAAGCCTAGGACCTCTCCTCCGTCTCAGTCAGTGAGCTCAATTTGGACCAGAGCTTCAGCCCCTTTTTGGTATGCTATCTTGCTATGTACAGATGTGGGTATGACAGGGCCTTGTCCTGTCTTTCTACAGCTAGACTCCATAGAGGTCTATAGACAGTTGTATATAGTAATATCATGTAGCTTTGTGGTCTCCTATTTTACGTGCAGCGCATGTGGTAGCCCGTATGGTATGTTGTCATCCGGGTGCACGTATTATATATATACATATCCACGTGTATAAATTATGAGTTTTTCGAGACAGAGTTCATAGCATAAGTTTTGCAGCAGATGCTATCACTCAGATATGAGTTAGAAATGGGCCACCAGGCTATTCAGCATATGGCAAGTACGAGTTTAGGGGTGCTTGTTCAGCAGTGATCGGGCACTCGTCACGGTCCACGGGTTTGGGTCGTGACAGTTTGTTGTCTTAAAATTGGAGTAAGAGGGCTGGGGATTGATCAATAGGTGATTGTTTTACTTTGCCTCTGAATACCTGGTATATTTCCTATGCTATTTATTTGTAGTGTCCAAGTGACTTATCTTATGTGACTTGTGCTTTCTTTACATTGGTATGGCTTACAGTTTGTTTGGTTCTTTTTATTTAACATGATCGCCTAAAGACTAAGTGTATGAAGATTATAACAGACTAAAGGCTATTTTAAGAAGATTAGGCTTGGTCCCTTTACTTTTTGTGATATCCCTTTTGATGTTCATTTTGAAAAATCTGAGAGTTATATACGTATCTGATACTTGTTCCCTGTTGCTTGTTTTGACAACGAACCATGTACGTATATTGTTGAAAGACTTAAGATAAGTATCGTGCTCCTTTTGCCCGTTTTGGGCTGTTGGATCTTTGTTTGGATTTCCGTATGTTTTTTGACTTATTTGTGTAGTTTGGAAATGAGATAAGTTAGACCATCTTTTTGAGACTACATTAATGCCATAATAAGACTAGAAACTTATGTGTTGAGAGGATTTTTGTGACTAGCTGACACTACTCTGTGATCATGTTGGACTTTGGCTAAACTTGGAAGCCTAGGAGTATTGATGAACTTGTGGCTTGCATTACCTGATAGCTTGACCTATTTAAACTAAAATTAGCCTGAAAATGACTTTAGATCTATTACTTATTACTATGACTTTTGGATGAGTGCAGACTAGCCTAGAATTGGTTCTGGCATTGATTGATTCTTGTAGCTAAAAAATAAACTTAGGATTGGTCAATTCATCACTCTTCTTTGATTCTTGAATACCCCTAGGATTTAAAAAACAAAGACTATATATTATGGCCCTTGACACAGTTTCTTGTTTCCTTTACCTCGATCTTGTCTTGCTTCACTTCCTTGATTTTCTTTGTCGACCCCTACTTGTTTTATCATCGAAAAGTGTGCCATGCCTCTTTGATTGTACTACGTTTGGTTACGAACTTTGACACTCTATACCATGATAAAGCTGAAATCAAATTACTTACACAAGAACGGATATATAACACACTACTTGTACACATCTCTGTAGGCAGCTTAAGAATTTGTGTGGCCCATACATATGATTTCCCACCTCTGCCTGCTTACTTGTGATCATGACATGTTTAGTATGGTATTTTGAGCCTAGGAAAATATCATGAACCCATTATAGCCATAATTTAGGACTCTTTAAACCTGTAATTGCTCTCATAGAACTCTCCTATCATTTGTGATTTTCTATGACTGCAATTTGAACTATGTCTACACCTATGTTAGGTTCACCCTCTTAAGGACTTATTGATCTTGTCTTGAGTAATCCATTACACAGATTAGATTTAATGATCTACATTCGTATTAAACCTGTCATCTCTTCCTAAACGTACTTAGCTGCTTTATCTTTTGGTCTCGAAACACTTGTTATACCTTGTATTAGCGACCTCTGCCATTACTTGAAACTATTTATACACTTTTCTCTTGATCCTTTGAACTTTTCTGAGTCATTCTTGTCTAACATGTTGATAATTAACATTGAGATTGTATGTTGTTAGGAGTTGACAGCCTGTTTGTATAACCTCGTCGCGTACGCCCCGGCGGGGATAGACTCCCCCGGACTCCGACGGAGCCGTGGTAAGGGGCGAGGGAGCATCCGGTTCGGTGGCACCCAGCCCCGTATTTATGCTCTAGCCGGACGTCAGGATCTTGGGTCCTCACCGAATGTGGTTACAGGTACACTATCCATATTCTCTCATGATGTCTATGCATTGATTGATTTGGGTTCCACGTTGTCTTATATTACTCCTTATGTTGCTGGCCGCATTGGGGTGAAACCCAAGCCAATTAAACCTTTCAAGGTATATACTCCAGTTGGTGATCCAGGAATAGCTAGACAAGTGTATAAAAATTGTGTGATTGTGGTATGTGATCGTCAGCCTATTGCTGATTCAATTGAGCTGGAAATGTTAGATTTTGATGTGATTATAGGCATGGATTGGTTGGCTTCTTGTTATGCCAATGTGGATTGTAGAACGAAAATAGTTCGATTCCAATTCCCAGGAGAACCCGTACTTAAATGGAAAGGTAATACAGCGTCTCCAAGAGGTAGGTTTATTTCCTACCTTAAGGCAAGGAAGATGATCGCGAAAGGCTATATTTATCATCTAGTTCGAGTTCATGATACTAAAGCAAAATCGCCGACTTTTCAATCCGTCCCGGTAGTAAACAAATTTTTGGATGTATTTCCAGATGAACTTCCAGGCCTTCCTCCGAAAAGGGAGATTGATTTTGCTATAGATGAGTTGCCGGACACCGAGCCCATATTTATTCCTCCTTACAGAATGGCTCCGGCAGAGTTGAAAGAGTTAAAGGCACAATTGAAAGATTTGCTCAAGAAGGGATTTATAAGACCTAGTTCATCGCTATGGGGAGCACGGGTCTTGTTTGTAAGAAAAAAGGATGGTTGTCTGCGAATGTGCATAGATTATAGACAGTTCAATAAGGTGACAATCAAGAATAAATATCTGCTTCCAAGAATCGACGATTTGTTTGATCAACTGCAGGGTGCCAAGTGGTTTTCCAAGATTGATCTAAGATCGGGGTATCATCTAGTGTGGGTTGGAGAAGAAGATATTCCGAAAACAACTTTCAGGACTAGATATGGCCATTATGGATTTTAGGTAATGTCGTTGGGGTTGACTAATGCCCCGGCGGTGTTTATGAATTTGATGAATAATGTATTTAGGCCTTTCTTTGATCTGTTTGTGATGATTGTATTCATTGATGATATTCTAGTATATTCTCGGACTGAAGCAGAGCATGCAGACCATTTGCGTATTGTTCTTGGGATCCTTCGGACCTAAGTGGATTGTATGCTAAGTTTTCAAAATGTGAAATTTTGCTAAATTCTGTGACTTTTCTGGGCCATATCATCTCAGTTGATGGTATTCGCATGGATACTCAGAAAATTGAAGCTGTAAAGACTTGGCCAAGGCCTACAATGCCTATAGAAGTTCGTAGCTTCTTGGGATTAGCAGGCTATTATAGAAGATTTGTGGAAGGATTTTATTCTATTTCTACACCATTAATGAAGCTAACTCAAAAATCAACAAAATTTCAATGGACTGATGCTTGTGAACATAGTTTCCAAGAATTATAAGACAGATTGACTTCATCCCCGGTCCTGACACTCCCGGAAGAATCAGAAGGCTATGTTGTTTATTGTGGTGCCTCTGGTATCAGATTGGGCTGTGTGCTGATGCAGCGTGGTAAACTTATTGCCTATGCTTCAAGGCAATTGTGGAAATATGAGAAGAATTACCCGACCCATGATTTTGAATTAGCGGCAGTTATCCATGCGCTAAAACTGTGGACATTACTTGTATGGTGTACATGTTGATATTTATACATATCACAAGAGTCTCCAATATATTTTCAAGCAGAATGAGTTGAATCTACGGCAGAGGTGATGGTTAGAATTGCTGAAAGACTATGATATGAGTATTTTATGTGACGACCCGACTAGGGGGCCGCGACGGGCACCCGGTGCTACCCCCACCCGGGCACCCCTTCGCATACATCTACATAACATCTAGGTGAGCCATAATCATTCCATGACTTAATCATACGCACCATGATAGTCCTATTGGACGACAATCATCATCTATCACATCACGGGCGTCTATGCCACAACAACGTACATGGGCCGACGAGGCCAGCAAAATGATATACAAAATATAGGCCGACAAGGCCAGACACACCTATCCACATACACGTGACTACGAGCCTCTAGAGAGTATGACATATCATATGAGCGGGACGGGGACCCGCTATACCCGTAAATTATGCACACAAAAGAATAAGTACAGCTACGGCTACGGGAATGGAGCTGCAGTGTGCGACTGCGAATACTTGACTATGGTCAAGTCTGTCTCCACGTACTGCGGGTATGACGCGGCGTCCACCAAAACAAGGGCAGTGATGCGAAAAATGTGCGAGTATGTAAAACGCAGTCAACATCAATATGGAAACTAATAGACAACATACGAAGTAGCACATGAGGGGAACAATAATGTCATCATTATATCACCCACTTACTACCTCGTTTTCCGTATCCCTAATAGTAAGTACCCCTTTTTGTTTTCG
>NW_026725009.1:0-4783 GCF_029784015.1 Lycium ferocissimum
CTTGCAATACGACGCGAGATTAGAAGTTAAACAAATCAAATAGAAGCGAGTGGGATCGACTCAGGAAAACCTACAGAAACCAGTCTCCTTCGACATGTTGTCGACACGTCGACGAGCCTTCGTTGGGTGCCGTCGATGAGTTGTCACCTCTGAAGTTTCAGGTACCAAGTCGACGGAGCACGTCGACACGTCAATGAGTCGTCGACGCTGCTCGTCGACCCGCACCGCCGGAACCTTCTTGATCCATCTATATATATATATCTAGTCCCATGACTTTATTTCTTATTTTCTCAGTCCCAAACTAGAGAAATCCCTAATATGTTTACCCTCAACTTTTTCCATCAAATTGGAGGAATTTTAGCAAGATTCGAGCCCCGTAAAACCTGAGTTAGTGAAGAAGAAGGTTGCTCCTAGGGTTTCTTTGAGTTGATGAGCTTGGTAATTGGAGTTGGAGTTTGATTCATGGTATTCTAGTTCCTTTAGGGTATGTATATGATTTCTATCTTTGTGCTTGAGTTAATTATCAAGAGTTTTAGTGGTTTCAAGTAAAGGAAAAATAGTTAGGAAATTTGTAAGTTGAATAAGGGTGAAGTTGGGCTTGAGGGCTATTTTGAGGGACAATTTGGAGTAGAAATGATTATACTGTGATATGTAGGAATTGATATTCTTTGTTGTGGATGTTTGAGTTGAATTGGATAGTAAGTGATGTAAATGGTCAAATGATGACTCGTGTCATATTGATTGTGGAGATACGAGTGCAAGAAGTAGGCGTTGGACGATTAGATACGCTCTAAGGTAAGTTAAGGTCGTCCCCTTCATTCTTTTGGCATGATCCTTATCTTATGAACGAACAGAGTAAGCAAGCAAGTTCCAAAGACACTACTCCTAGATGCTATAGGATTCATCGCATCCTTGACCTCCTATGTTGTGACGACCCTTCCGGTTGTTATGTGAATTTAGGACTCCATTGAGAATTTCGAGGCCACGGGTAGATTCGTAGGGCGTCTTTTTGTATGTATGCATGTTTTGTGGTGTGTTTTGAGGCCTTGGGTGAAATGTAGGGTGATGGGGGGGGGGGGGAATGGACAGAAAATCAAGCTACTGCCCAAAATGCACCGTTGCCGTAGTGGGAGCACCGCTATAGTGGTACCGCTGTTGCGGTGGGCTGACTGCTTCTAGCGGTTCGCCATTTTCTCTTGGGGCCGTTGTGTCGGGCCTTTGCCTGGTACGGCGATGCCGCTATAGCGGGGTGACGGCCGTTATAGCGGTGAGCCAATTTATCTTGGGGCTTTATAGCGGTGGAACGACCGCTATTACGGACCCCCGCCCCGGCCCGGCGTAGTGGCCCCGCACGGCGGTCGCGGGAAGGATGAATCGGGTTTTTAATGTCTTAGTTTTATATTTTCATTCATAACACACCAACACACTTCCGAACAAGCACCTAGAGAGGATTTTTAAGCTTGGGAAAGTTAACCTTGAGAGGTAAATCTCTTTGCCTTCCATTCTACCATCCCATTACCTCCGTTATTGTAATCATCTTCTGGGGTCTTTAATCATGAAAGTGAAGTAGGAACCCTAGAATATCAATAAAACCGTCTAAACTTGATGGGTTGGGATTATTAACACGTATTTATCATTTAAATGGATTGATTAGTTTCTATTTGTCATAAATTGAACAATTAGAATAGTAAACTAAGTGATTGAGACCTAGGGTTCTATAAAAATGGTATCTTTGTTATAGAAAACTGTTTGTAATGGGAATGTTTGATAGAATGTGGTATAAATTGATGGTTTATGAATATTAGGGGCTTTGATAGGTTGTTTATCACCTAGAAAACCACCCACCCTTAGAGTGAGGAAAGGGAAGGGTATTTCTTGCCTTTGTATTTGCGAATTGAGCAATGTGTCTCATTAAGCCTTCTATTTTTATATCGCGAAGGTATTGAGGCATTGAGGAAAGGAAAGGCTGTAGCAGAGTGACAGGCATTGTTCCAACTCTACTTTGAGGTAGGTTACGGTTTACTTGAGTTAGACTTTGGTCAGTTGAATGTGTGTTTTGTGATTTCATTAGGAGAAAGCATGTCTAGTATTCATTACATGATATAGTGTGGTAAAGCTCCTATGTGCTTATGATTGAGTGTTGTGTAGGCTTCATGCCATTATTCCTGTGTGATTTAATCTGCAGTGGATGTGTTCTGATGAGAAGTTAATATAGTCATCTCGAGGGTATTGTGACATGAAATGATGAGGTGAATATGGATATTGTGAAGGAAAGAAAGACTGTCTTGTAAAAGGTATGACAAGGCACACATGTGGCCTCGATTATGGGCTCGTGGTCCGAGGATAGTTCCGGAAATGAGAGGTTTATTGTTATAGCCCGCGTCCGAGGTTCGTTCCGAAGCAGAGTGTCACAACCCAAACCGGAGGTCCGCGACTGACACCTAGGACCCTACTTGACTGAGTGCCATACTACTATTCCATCCAGGAGTCATAATTTCTCCCTTATCGTTAATTCAAAGAAAACCTTTAGTCACAATAAAATCTTTAATAAAATAAAGCATAAAAACACATCGACCTATATGGTCGCTTTACACAACTGTCAACTCCTCGCCGGCCTATCCACAGGACACTGTCTGTAAAAGTCTCTAACATACACGAGATACCATAACATGAGTAATCTGACTCGGCAACACTCCGAACTGAGATGGAGCTCACTAATCCAGCTAATAGTCTGGGAACGTCCTATAGCCAATGTCTTCTACTCATCAGTATACTCCTGCGTGGCATGAAACGCAACCCCTGAAGAAAGGAGGTCAGTACGAATAGTGTACTGAGTATGTAGGGCATGAATAACATTATAATAAGAAGTATAGAACATAACAGGGGATAAAGATGACCCGTACATTTGATTTCCTCTTAAGGTGGATACCATACATGAAACTTTAAACTTTTTAAATCAATATGTACATAAAATCATGGAAGACATCTGAAACATTTTAATGAACGTGCAAAGATAAATTAAAACATCACCACATAGGCCATAGTGTCACCCCTTGTCAACTGTTCCTTATATATATGTACATCCTAAAGAAGGCCACAGCATCACCCCCTGTCAGCGTAGTATATATACACACATCACAACAAAGACCACGTCACCCCTATCCAAACTGTGCCATATATATACACACATCACAACAAAGGCCACGGTCGTCACTCATCCGTGGCCCTTATATATATACACATCACAACAAAGCTACGAGCGTCCCCCGTCAATCGGCGGCTATATATATATACACATCACAAAAAAGACGTGCGTCCATCACTGTGCCTTATATATACACAAAAAAGGTCACAGCGTCACCCCCTATTAACTGTGACCTATATATACACATCACAACAAAGGCCACAACTTCAGACCCTGTCAATTGTGCCTTATATATACACAACAAAGGTCACAGCGTCACTATTAAAGCTCGAAATTTTTTTCGTCAATGCACAGTGAATAGACTAGTGAAGAGCACGAAGTATACGATATTTCAATAAGTAAGAAATAGAATTTGATGATTCTAAATAAGATTTTAAAGACATTTGATGTTAGACGAGAAAGTTGCCAAGAGAAGGCAAGGCATAGGATAAGGATCGGAAAGGATTCGTGAGTAACGATTTAATGATGGCTTAATCATATTTTAGGGGAGAGTTATGATGCCCTTAGATTGCTAATGAAGGGATAAACAAGTGTTAAGAAGGTTCTATAAAGATTGGAGATCAAACGAGACGACGAGAACAACTTCGGAGAAGCTGTGGGTTTCACGGCCACTTCCACGGACCGTGAAACCTTATACGCACCGTGGAAGGGTCTGTGGAAGTCCCAGCAGAGATGACAATTGGCTGGTCATGAACCACAATGTTATATCCCGTGTTTTTGCGCATCTGAAAAATTTGGAATAAATCTTGCCTTGTGAGAAATAAGGTTATGTTTTTATTTTATCTAACATATGTGTGATAGTTGTGAAAAATATTGATGCGGAAATACGGAGGAAGGTCAAGGGCAAAAATTGGAATTTCGGAAATTAGTTTCGGGAATTACGAAATGAGATTCATTACTAATTGGGCTCAAGAAAATAGGTGAAATTAAGGCCCAAAAGAGTATGGGGTGGCCGGCCATGGGCATTAAATGGCCCAAGCCCATAAGTAATTGATCTAGGAATTAAATAAATACATGGCCCTTCATCATTTTTTATCAAGAACTTTCAAGAAGTCCAAAAAAAAAAGAGAGAAAGAACTTCACATGGCCATTCGGCCTAGAAGTTCAAAAGGAAAAAAAAAAAAAAAAAAAAAAAAAACTAGCCTTCCAACTTTGATTTTAAAATCTTGTTCTTCTTGAATTCTTGGCAAACTCAAGACGCTCTTCGACGTGGCGCAATTAGTTTAGTGAAACGATGACGTTGTGGCAAGTGGAAAATTGAAGAAAAAGGTAAGAAATTTTAAGAATTTATTCTTTTATGATATGGAATAAGTGTATATGCTATAATGGTCGGGATTAAATGAGGATTATGGAATTGTGGTGTGTGAATGCATGGCGTGTTTGTGCATGGAATGGGTGCTTGGCCGTGAGCCATGCTTATGGAAAAAGAGAGGTGAATTTAATTTTGTTTTAGCTTATTAGTTGTGTCGTTATGATATATATGACGTAAATAAGCCTTAAACGATTCGAATTGGCATTGAAATGGCATGTATGGCATTATGGGAAATTATGTGATTTTTATATGAATTGTTATATGAG
>NW_026725010.1:0-10940 GCF_029784015.1 Lycium ferocissimum
CTTAATTTTGTCAATTCGACTTGACCCCAAGATTAAGAAATCAAGAAATTTAAAATTTTAAGGGTTCAAAAAAACCCTTTAGTTTACCCGGTACAGTTTTTATCTCCGGGGGCCCCAAAAATTATTCATAAAAAATTTAAAAAATTTAGGGAGAATCTTCTTCTGATAAAACCGGAAAAATTTTAAAACCCCTAAAAGTTTCTTTTTAAAAAGAGATCTTTCCCGATAAAAAGATAAAGCCTTTGTTAGAGGTTTTAAAATTTTTTCTTTCCCAAGAATTTTGGGAAATTTCCCCCAATGAAAAGAAAATTTCTTTTTCCGGGCCCCCTTTCTTGGGGTGTTTTGGAAAAAGGAGGGGGCTCTTCGGGGAGCTTTTTACGAAACCGGGCGGGGTGTATTCTGATTCTCGATAACAGGGATTTAAATTTTTTCCTAAAATTTTAAAGTTTGTACATCATTTAGAGCACAACTATGGGGAGTCCCCATTGGCCTTTAGGAAGCCTGAGACAGACGATGGCACCGAGTTGCCTTGCAAATCGGAGCAATGCTAGTGTAGTCTGCGTGTCGCAAGCTGTAAGAATGTGTGGTCTCCGTCGTCTACAAGAATGGCAATATTATCAACCGTATTCCGTCACCTTTTTGGCTATGAACCGGGTGGTCTCCGTTGCCTATATTTGCGGTGGGGATTACCATTCGATTGGCCGAAGTTATCCAATTCGACATTTAGTTGGGCAGCCCACTTAATGTCATTCACACGTGTCTTCTAAAGATTTCTTCGCGTGCTTTTGTGGAGATGTAGTTAGTCTCATCCCTCGCCCAGCTATTTCTTGTTGTTATTTTCAAAATAAAATAAAATTAAATTGTTTCTAAACATGTAAAACGCGACATTCTTTTTCGGATGATTAAAAGTCAAGTTCTACATAAATCGGCATTTAATATATTTCTTAGAATTGCGAACTACTAAAGAAGCAATTCTTTAATATAATGCAATTTTTAATTATGTCTTGAATTTATAAAATGACAATTATTTTGGGCTAATTTTTTTTTCTTATTTTGGGACCGAGAGATGTTCAGAAACGGACAACGAAACGACAGGGTTCTAGTGCGGAGCTCCTTCCTGCGGTTCAAACGAGATATTTCGTTTTGGGCAGATGACGTGGCAGAATGAGCCTGAGGGGAGAATTTGATTTGCTGACGTGGATTCATTTGGGCCTAATTTAAAGGCTGTGGGCCACGTGAACCAATAACTAATGGTAGGAGTCTGTTGGGCCCATAGGACATCATTGACTATTTGAAGAAGATAAAGATGCAAGTATCATTGAGAATTTTATAAATACTCCCTCCGTTTCAATTTATGTGATATAATTTGCCTAGATACAAAATTTAAAAATAGAAGGGGAGATTTTTTAAATTTGTCATCCAAAACAAGCCATAAATATTTATATGGCTGTAAATCATATCATCAAAGATAAAAGAGAAAGTTTCACGTTAAGTTATTTTTAAATACTCCCTCTATTTCAATTTTTGTGAACTTATTTCCTTTTTAGTCCGTATCAAAATAAATAACCTCTTTCCTAATTTGGAAACAAATTCACTTTATGAAATGATTTACAGCCACACAAATATTCAAGACTTATTTTGAATCATAAGTTTCAAAAGTCTTCACTCTTTCTTAAATGTTGTGCCCTGTCAAATGAGTTCATATAAATTGAAACAAAGAGAGTATTATTATAAATATTAGTTATTATTATGGATTCATCTTTAGAGAAATAAAAAGCTAGTGACTTCTTTTCATTTTTTTCCCTATAACATGTATGCTCTCCTTTATCAGAATCAATCTCTAACAAGAGAAATAAAAGAATCTATCTCTCTCTTTGTCTACAATATTGTTCTTTGCCAGTTTATTATTTTATAACACGTTATCAGCACGAGTCTCTATCAATTGAGATCGGAATTTGAAAGTATTGTTGCAGTTATGAAATTTTTCAATCTTTTATTCAGTAGCCATAAAAAGTGGTATGCCCCTTGTCAACAAAATCCCTTCCAGGAAAAGGCACGAATTTGCAGTTACCCTTACGGCTTCAAGGTATTCTTCTTACTCAGTATGTGAGGTATATATCTTGACTAAAGAATTTTGTGTGTCATGACACCACCTCTTAATTAGTAATAATTATTTGCCAGAAGCTTCATTAGCTATTTTGTATATATCTAAGGTTTGGCACTCTAACAAAGATGCTTAAGTTGTGATGCAGATAAATTGATATCCGGACATTCTCTTTTATCTAATTTTAACTCGGGATAGACAATTTAGATGGCAAACTGAAGAGTTAAATTAAACTAGAGATTTAGATGGCAAAGTGAAGAGTTAAATTAAACCATAAGTGACATTAATATTTATCATGTCTATATCACTAAATCTATATATATTCATGATGACCAGAAGTGATGATCTTTACATAGGCTTATATTTTGTGGTTATAATTGAAGATATGTTAGAGAAAAATCTCTATTATATTCATGCCTCGGTTTGAGCAATATCTTAAGAGAGGTTTTAAGCTATTATAATTTAATATGATTAAGACACGTTCACATGATTATATATGTTTCATTCTTGAAGAATGAAAACCTTCATAAATCTACAAAATTTCCTGAAGTGATTGTGAGAGCATGTAGTAAAGCTTATAACTACAGACGTGTGTTTGGTTCTGAAGTTATAACGACTCACCTCCAGAAGAGATAAAATAATTGAGAAAAAAATATTCTAAATATTCTATGTTTTATTCCCGAAGTAGCAAATAAACTCAGAAATTTGCTCCCGAAGTAGCAAGTTTTGGACTTTACTCCCGAAGTAGTAAAATAATGAGTTTTTTTCCCCAAAAATCCGTTGTGACTTTATAATGTATGTAAAGGTTTTTTTATTTTTTTATTTTTCCGGAAGCTTCGCTTTATTTTAGAGTTTAATCTCTATTTAATTCTATAATAATACGATCCGAAGATGGTGAACTATATATGATTAAAATCCATGTAATAGATCGTAGATTTTTAAGTTTACATGTTGGTGATGTCCATGATATTGTGTGCATATATAAGTTCACGAGTGAATTTAGTTTAAATATGTTTATAATTTGTGGATGCTATAGCGATCGATGTATCCTTGGGCTACTTTCTAATGCCATGTGTGATCTTTCTTTACGTTAACAAACTTATAGAATATAGCCACCACCTACTTCTACTTTAAATTTTAAGGGGACAAACTCTCTTATTTAAGGTGGCAAACTAACGAAAGAAATGTTTATATTTAATTTCTTGCAATTTTCTTAAAGTGTTGAATAGTTCTATAGGTATTTTGGTGGTCTAGAAATATTAGGATAACTTTTGACAAGTAGAAAATTTTTGAGAAATATATTGAAGCGGTGTTTCTTGTGGTTGAGAAAAATAATGTGCTACTGAAAACTATGTAAAAAGCTCATCTAAATGACCCAAGTTTCATTTCCGAAGTGAATGAAGGAATATCACAACACCTCCGAAGAGATAAAATAACAAAGGATATAAATGTTATTTTGTGATACGAAGGTCATTGTTGTACGTACCTGTCGTACGTTAATCATCTTGGATACTTTTATTGTGTATTCCTCTAAGGCAAAAGAATACAAAATTTTGTGGAATACTTTCTACGTAACCACATTAATATATTATGTTTACTTACCGATTTTCCGAAGAAAAGGATAGTTCTTACAAAAATTTCTGAATAAAGAAATAATTATGTGGTTGCCGCTTTGATACAAAATATTCGGATGTTAATGGCCAGTATTCTCCCTGAAGGAGATATTTACCATAAAAGTATCAAAGACTGTATAACTTAATGTTTACTTTTTAGATCGTATAACTTAATGTTTACTTTTTGTCATTTATGAATTTAAGAATGTCTTTATAATATTCATGTGGTTGCAATTATTTTTTTTTTTTGTCATGACCAGCGATGTCAGGGTAATATTTGACAGTACCAAATCAATTAAGGGCTCCAGAAGAGCTAACTATTTATCTACAAGATCATGGAACTAGTACTGTCCAAACATGTGATTATGGAGAATAAATTAAAGGCTCCTGAAGAGCTTATATACTATTATGTCATTCATTCTAGATTGTAATATTTGATGGTGTGATGATCGAAACACAAGTTGTAGTAAATCCGAAGTTTACTAAAGTAAATGGCTATCATATTGAAGATTTAAATGATTGGAGGACTAAATATTTCAAAATATCATAGTGGAAAATAAATATGAATATGAAAGGTTACCCGATTTGTACTACAAATATAAGCATGATGAATTGCATGCCATAATAAACGAGAAGTTTATTGGTACAAAAATAATTCATGTCATAGTAAACCAGAAGTTTACTAAAACAAATAGCACATGGCATGGTAAACCTGAAGTTTACTAGTATAGATAATTTTATTAGTCGGCATGAGTGGTTTGGCCATCCTGATTCAAATATGATGTGCAACTTGAGTATTTGACATATATTGAAGAACTAGAAGATTCTTCAAGAATTTATTTCTGTTGCTTGTTCTCATGATAAATTGATTATCGGCTAATGTTGGGATTGAATTTCCTAAATTCGAAAAAAATATAAAAGGTGAATATGGGCCCATTCACCTGTTATGTGATGTCTTAAATTGATGCATCGATAAGACGGTCACATGTGCATTTATTGTCAACCCGCAGTTTGGCATATGCAAAGTTACTTGCTCAAAATAATTGAGTTGAGGGCACAATTTTCAAATTATGTAATCAAGATAATTCATCTTGTTAATGTTGGTTTATATCAAAGCTAGTTTGGCGTTGAATGCCTCCGATAAATAGCTAAACCATTTCTTATGAGAACAAAGCTTCATATGCTGGTCTGAGATGTGATATATTGTATACAACATCACTTGTATGCTCTAACAATAAATTATGATAAATTCTCCCTAACAATTGGTTCGGGGGTTAGGAACCAAATATTTCCATCTAACAGTTTTTTTTGTGGGGGTATATGATTAATTAATCTACCATGATGCACAAAGATAGATTTCCCCAAAGAAGATGAGATATATGTTAGTTTTTCTAACATAAGAGGGAGAGAATAAGTAGCTTAGAAATATGTTGTGAATTATCATTAGTATGATCCTCATTCAAAAAGTAATTCAAGCTAAATGCTAGAAGCATTTGCTAACCCAAAACTAGTTTCAAATTTCAGCTGCAAAATGCTCATATTAAATTCATGTCCCTGAAGGACAGAGTCTCCAGCATGCATGAAGCGTGGTAGACTATTCGGTTCCAAACGCAATAATCATTGAAAAGAAATCTGCTCTTGAAGAGCCTACGACATAACACTTCATGAAACCTCATGATAGGTCAGGCACCTAAAAATAAAGGAAGTCATGAGATCTCAATCGCTTTTATGTCCTATTGCAAACCGATACAAGATGATATATCGTCGACGATATCTTTGGTACAATATAGCGCAATATTGTAAAAGATTGTGAGGATCTAAATTCTACGTCTATTAAAGCATGCTAACGCAGAAATTATTATTAAGTGAAATGACGCATCTTGGTAAGTGTAAAACTTATTGGACCTGTTGTCTAGACACCAGAAGATGTCACATCATTTAAATAGAAATAAATGTTGTCACAGCCTATATAAATTACTTGACAAAATTATATGAAAATTCTGAAGAATTTTGAATGCCTGAAGCATATACAAGTTCTAGAAGTTTTGTTCATTATTCTTATATGAATTAAATCAAGCAAGGTGAATGTGATTTAATCACCTTAATGAATGTTTAATGACTACGGGTCTATTTATCCCTACGTCTTTGTGGAAACCAAAATATGTCATATTGTTAGTGCAAGTTGATGACTTGAGAATTATTGAAACTCTTGAAGAGTTTTCAAAAGAAATAGATTATCATAAAGAAGTTGAAATGAGAAACTTGCAGGATTTCTTGGTCTTGAAGTGCCATATCTTTATGCAATTGATGCATTTATATATTTTGCTATGACTATGAGGTATTATGGTCATACGATATTGTTTTACGTGACAGTCAAATCATATAAAGATAACATCTGTTTATAAAGCAAGTCAGGAACGCACTTGGAGTGATTTCAACAATATTATATGCCGATACAACTATATCCAAAGACTGAAGATGTAGCAACATACATAGTCCAACTAAAGAGTGGGTTCATAAAAGGACAAAGCTCATTTCACCAAAGTTGTTCTTCACAAACGAGCTCTCCAAAAGAATGGTGATATCAACGTGCAACAAATTGTTCGAGTGATAATATGATCGATTTATTCACCAAGTCTATACCAACCGCAACTTTCGAATGAAGATGTGAAGATTTAAGTTTTTGGATTGAAGTTCTTATCAGGGGGAGTTAATACGCGTTGTACTCTTTTTCCCTTTTAAGGTTTTTGTCCCACTGGGTTTTTCCTTGTACGGTTTTTAATGAGGCAACCAAATAGCGTATTATTAGAAATGTGTACTCTTTTTCCTTCACTAGATTTTTTTCCACTAGATTTTTTCTAGTAAGGTTTTTACGAGGTACATTATCTATCAAATAGACATCCACGGGGGGAGTATTATAAATATTAGTTATTATTATGGATGTCTATCTTTGGAGAAATATTAGGGTTAGTGACTTTGGGATCAAGTCACTTTTTCCCTATAAATATGTATGCTTCTTCCTTCATTGTAAATCAATCTCTAAGCAAGAGAAATAAAAGAATTCATCTCTTCTCTCTTTGTCTACAATATTGTTCTTGCTTGCTCTATTATTTTATAATAAGTATATAAATGTATCATTTATTTTGAAACAGACTAAAAGAAACGTGTATCACATAAATTGAGATTGAGGGAGTATCATATAACGATGTTAGCATTCTATTTCTATTGTACCAAAAAATGATGTTACCATTTCCATAAATACTCTCAACTAATTATTCGACAATATGAATTTTCAAAATATAGTAACTCAACGGAATATATGCGTAAAAATTTCATGGGGCTTGGGTTTTATTTTATACGAATATCAAGTATTAGGTAACTTCGTATAAAAGTATCTTATGCTTCTAACTTGTTCTATACGGTCAAACTTTTTTGTAATGACATTGTTTATCCGAAATCTTCATGGTTGCTATAATGAGGTATATATATATATATATATATATATATATATATATATATATATATATATATATATATTAATATTTGATGTTTGGATCTCATTTAATTGTTTAAACAAAAGTACGCAAAAAATTATTTTTCTGTACTTTTTATGTTATAAACGAAAACAAATACACTTCTTAATTTTAAATCTCCTTAATTTTAAATCTTAATTGACTGTCATATTTCATTAATTAAAATTTGAAGTGACCGATAAGTCTATAACTTTTGCACTGTACCAATAAAAAATTAAAATCTAAGGAACATATGCGTTTAAAATTAATTAAAAATTTAAATATTTCAAGTTTGATGTAATAATTCTACAATAGTAGGTTATTTCGTAAATTCTAGTATCTTAATGATAATATAACGCTTGAATTGACGAAGAGTTTTGTCCAAAGTGTCAGCAAAAAGGAATTCAATTGCTTTCCCTTGATGATTAACATAAATATTTTAATATTTTATTTTTATACATAATGTGTTTCTTATAAAATATTATTACACATATTTGAGTATGACTGTTATAGAGAGATAATTTTACAAAAAGTGTACCGCTATAATGAATGACACTACCGTTATAGGTAGAATGCAGTTATAGAGAAGTAAATTATATCATGAAAAATCAGTTCTGAAAAAGTTAGGCCGTTATATTGAAATGCAGTTATAACGAATGATAATTATAGAGAAGTCTGATTGTAGTAATAATTTTTGAATTTATAGCACTTGAATATACTCCCTCTGTTTCAAATTATGTGAACCTATTTCTTTTTTATCCGTGCCAAAATGTATGACCTATTTCCTAATTTAGAAACAAATTCACTTTATGAATGATTTACAGCCACACAAATATTTAAGACTTATTTTGAACCATAACCATTCGATTGAATGCAATCTCTGATGTCAATGACACGAAAAGGGGATATATACAATGAATGGAATATACTGCTAGAGTATTTGAAAGCATCTGCAAAGCCAACAATGGGCACAGTCGATCGTAGATCCCACATGATGCCTTGTACCCTCACCCAACCTTGTCTCTCGCTTGTCGACTTGAGTCGAGCTAACTTTCGATCGGGGACCGCCGAGTTTTGTCTTCCTCTTTTTAAATATTATGTCCAGTCAAATGAGTTTACATAAATTGAAACGGAGGGAGTAATGTTTTGAAGAAATTTATAGCAGAAAGAGGCTGGGAGGTGGATCTGATGTGCTGACGTGGATTCATTTGCGCCTAGTTTTAAAGGCCGTGGGCCACGTCAACCAGTAACTAATGGTGGGAGTTTGTTTTGGGCCCACAGGACACATTTGACTATTTGGCTGAATAATCTGGTGGTCAGGAAGAAGATTTTTTTTTCTTTTTTTAAAAAAGAAAAAAAATAGGGAGAAGATAAAAGACAATGGAAGTACCATTTAGGAATGTGGTGGATGATGGAGCATCTGTCCAAAATTTTGTAAGAGATTTTATTAGTTTGAATAAAAGAAAGATTTTTTTCAGATAAAATACGCGTTACTCCTTTAATGACAATAATAACACGATAAATTGATCAGGTAAGTTAGATAAATATTCTGTCCGTTGTCCACCAGCGGCAGACCCACCTATAAATAGGAGATCCAATTGAATTCGTTTAATTAAAAGAATTATTATTTGTATAAGTAAATTCTAGGGTGTTTAACATATATATACATAAGAATTGGGTATATTTACAAAATATGACGATACTTTTCAGTTTACAAAATATAACTATAGATTTCTTACAAAACATATACGAAAATTATCACTCAAGGCTTAAAATTTTCGCTCAATTTTTTGTGTATGAAAACCATATGAAATCGATATTTATTTCAAGGCTTAAAATCATGCTCAAAACTTTTGTGTATAAAAGTATTTTAAATATGTATATTAACTTAAGGGCTTAATTCTCACATTTGTTTTTATATGAAAACTGTATGAAAACGGTATGAAATATGTATATAACTGTGTAAATTTATATAAAGTTCATGTTAGCTTTTTGGAAAATTAAAACAACTACAATAACATTGTATTCAACATTCATACAATATTCATACGAATTTAATTTAATACAACAACAACAACATAGAAAACTTAATTTACAATTTTCATACAAACTCGACATACAACTATCATACAATTTTAATACAAATTTGAATCTGTGTATCATACAGGTCCCCCTTTTCCCTATTCTCTGTATCATATAGATCCCCTTTTTCCAATTCTTTGTTTAGCAAAAAAAACCCCTTTTTCCAATTCTTTGTTAACCTTTTTTTCAACAACAATAGGAGCCTCAATTTAGTCAAATCTTTTGCTATTTCCACACCGTCAACCCTGTTTTTCTTAACAGTATGACAACCAAATTCGCCTTCAAAATCAGAATCGTAGACTATTTCTTTGGAATTTGCAGGTAAAATTTCTTCCGCTTCCTTTTAGCATGATTTCAAGGCATTTTTTGATGAACTACTGTAACAATAAGTGATTTTCCACCTTCCTTAACAAGACTTTGAGTGAATGCATGCAAATTAAAATCGGAGATCGGCCCTATTTTTGGGCTAGATGAGACAAATAGCCTGTTGCTTTTACGAGTAGGAAATTCCATTGAAGTTTTTTTACTCATTGCTTCAACAATAAAGATGAATAAGAAAAAAAATGGAGATTGGGGAAGATTTTGAAGATTTTCTAGTAGCCAAGAAACATCAAAGAATAATTGTTTGTCATGAATATGAAAATGTTGATTATTAGGAAAAGATATAAAGTTTGGTTTGAATACGATGCAAAACAAGAGGAGAAGTTAGAGAGATTGAGAAGAAAGATATAGAGAGAAAATCTTTTGATGTTGATGATGGAAGAGAGAGAGAAAGAGTACGGTGAGAGAGAAAGATCTTCTTTCAAATAGAATTAAAAAGTGAAAATTGATTCCCAAATGGCATGTTTAAATCTGAAAGAGTACGAGAGAGAGAAAATCGTACTATACTATAAAAAAAAAAAAAAAAAGTGTTATGCTAAGCCAAAATTCAAATCCAGATTATATTCCTAAAAAAGGGCCCAAAATTATGGAAAGACACATTAATCTCAAATCTGATATGTTTAGTAATTAAATTGTTATATTTTGTAAATAAGGAAAAGTATTCTTATGTTTTGTAATTTATAATTTTAAGTAGTATTATTAGGTCATTTTCCCTTTTCTATCTAAAAATCATAGGGTGGCTCTCTTAGGAGTCATTTGGTGCATGATATAAGCTGGGATATTTCAGTACTAATTTTTTATACCATGTTTAGTAGAAAAAAAACAAAATATAAAATGCACCTCATGGTATAAGCTGAGATATCCCTTCTTATCTCACTTATCCTGCGACTATTTTATCCCATCTTCTAGATGGGATAAAATAGTCCCAAGATATGGGATAAATTAATTCCGGGATTATAATCCCGGGATAATTTTGGCCATGCACCAAAGGACCACTAATAGTATAAGACTATAAGGGGTCGTTTGGTGCATGGTATAAGCTGGGATATTCCAGCACTAATTTTTTATACCATATTTGGTAGAAGGTATAAATTTATCCTGGGATAAATTTATACCTTGTACCAAACATGATACAAAATGCATCCCATGGTATAATGTCACACCCCAACCTTGGGGGGTGTGGCCGGCACCCGACACCTGAAGGGCCGAGCGAACCAACTGTGATATCCAAACTAAGTAACGTGAATC
>NW_026725011.1:0-4828 GCF_029784015.1 Lycium ferocissimum
CATAATTTTTGGGTTTGACTTAAAGGACAAGTGGAGAAACTTGACATCCAGTGACAGATTTGAAGATATCTGCTAATGAAAGGACACCCTTCTTTTTTTAAAGGGGGTATCTGTTTTTTATTTTTTCATATTGTAAATCAAGCCGTCCAAGGGTCATGCTTGATGTAATATTGTAGATGAACCCTGATGTTTGACTTTCCCTCAGGCGGCTGGGCAACATGTATCACTGGATATGATGTACATAGAGTGGTCATTTTTTCTAATAAGAGATAGAGTAGTCATTTTTTGGGGAATTTTGGGAACAGTTTTTAGAAAAGAGATAAGACGTGGCTCATTTTTTTGTCATAGACCTCAAAATACCTTTACATTTCATATGATTGTCTTGTCGACACGTTGCACTTTCAGGGATCAACTTGTTTTATGATTTAAACAACACATTTGGGCTCCTTTTACCATCATTTTTAAGGCATCATTAATTGTGTTAATGGTATGACAATCTCAGTATTTGCTGTAGAGCAGTCGTATGGATCAGGCCCCGGATTTAATGGGGGGGCTTGATTTTTGGAGCCTTTTTCAAACGAGGTTTTTAGCCCGTTGGTTTTGGAGGTTTTTGGGGGCCCGGGGACAAAATATAAAATATCTAATTAAAAAATATATAAATAAAAAGAAAGAAGAGTACTAAAAGTAACAAAAAAGAGGAGTCAAACACAAAGTCTACATAACCCATAAATAATTTTGCAAACCAAAAGAAAAGTGTTACAGACTTTTTTGGGGTGCCGCCGTCCGGAACGGAAAAAGTGGGCGAAGGAACTTTCCGGATACGGCCAATCATAGGATACTTGCCCGGGAGTCCGTCAAAAATTTTGGGGGGAAAATTTTTGAGTTTTTATTTAAAAATTTAAAAAATAAAAGATTTAAATAAAAAGAAAACCTAAAATTATAGTACTTTTATTTTAAAATGTTGCTTCATGTTTCGATAAACAAAGAATCTTTTTTTTTCTATACGTTTTTTAAAAATTCTCAAAAATTTTTAAATCTTTATAGCCTATTTTTTTTATAATTTTGAATTTTCAGCCCAATTTCGCACCGTTTCCGGACCGGATACGAGAAACTTAAATTTGATTTTCCCAATCCCAACTCGAATATGTACCCCTACGAACCCCCCCCGGTCCGGGAACTTTGCGAACAAAGGGCTTAAAAATTTAAATATGGTTATAAACTATGTAAATTTCTAAATCTAACCCGAAAAAAAAGGAACCCCTTTTTCTCCCTTTTTTTGTTTTTTTGCAACTATTGGGGGAAAAATGGTTAATATTTCTATTTAGCTAGTTTTTGTTACTAATTAGGAGTTTTTTTCTAATATCTCATTTGGGTTTGGTTATATAATTACCATCCGTTAACAATGTCAAAATTTATTCGTTTTTCGGTTTTAGTCCCAAAAAGGTATCGATAATGGTAGAGATTTCCCAAAATTTAAGATGTAATTTAAGAAAAAATATAAAGCTACAACCAAATCTTTTCTTAAAGCAAACTTGATTAAAAAAAACCAAACTTGTACTAAGACCACAAACCAATAAGAAGATACCATATGCAACTAAAATTGTAGAAATCAATAAACCAATGCAAAAATTCCCGATAAGGGCATCGAACAATTTTTTTTTGGGAATAAGGCATTACAACAAAAAAATTGGGAAATTAAAAATTATTAATAAGTATTATTGAGATAATTTAATTATGGTTTGAAATTTGGGTTAGAACAAAGAAATATTTTCTTGTAAATATTTTGTTAGCTTTTTTAGTTTAGAATTTAAATTTAAAAAAATATAAAAAATATTTCAACCCATGGCCACGTGGGGGCTGGGCTAGCCATTTTAAGCCCCGGTCAAAGTGGAAAATTCCCCCTTTTTAACCCGCCAAATTCGAGTATTAGTGTTAGGTATTAAGGTTTAGAATAAGTTAAAATGAAGTGGGTTTTTTGATCTTGGTTCTTGGTTACTAAATTTAGGTTTTGGGCCCCTTTTCTTCTATTTTTTATGATTATTTAATGTTTTTGGTTTTGAGCATTTCTAGTCCTTTTGTGGCACTTTTGGTTCATTTTTTTGTTTTTTTTAAAAGGGTTTTGAGCAAAATGGGGGGTTATTGATTTGATTTGTAGTTAAAGAAAATTTTTTTTAAAAAGGTGTAGAACATTGAAAAATAAACTTATTTTTTCTATGTTCTTTGTTAAAAAAAAAAAACCCCAGTTCACTTTGATGTCTTGAAATGATTCTAAAAATGGCTAAATAATCTTAAAATGAGGGGCTGGTACAAAAAAATGAACTTAAGCTTTATTCCCCTTTTTTGAAGTGGCCCTGTTTTTGGGTATTTTTTGAAGGGTTTTTTTGGGTTCCTTCCTATTTAGATCCATATGGTCCCGGGGATAATTTGGGTTTTTAAATGATCTTGAAACCCCGAAATGTAGTCCCTTGGTGTTGTGCTATTTTACATATATTGGAACGAAAAAAAAGGGTTTAAATCAGTTGTTGTATTTGTATTTTTAAACCCCCTTTTCTTTTTTTAAAAAGCCCGATTTTTTTCAATATGTTCTTTAAAAAAAACTCCCAAGTCCCTCTAACCCCTGTAAAACTAAGTAAATTTCCCCTTTCCTCCAAAAATACATTTTTCCACCCCCGTACTTGCTAAGTTTTTTAAAAGTGAGAATGATCGCCTCCCTCTTTGAGAACCCCGAAATAGTTAAGTGTGGTTAAAGCTTCCAAAATTGGAATACCCGTTAAAAATGAGAAATGATGAGTTTATAACATTTAGCTTATTCATTAGTGGACTTGAGTCTTGTTTGGTCTTGGTTGTATCCCGCCATTTGTCTAAAGCATTGTTGATATGCTCGGGAGCTTTTTTTGGGATTAGGAACCCCCAAACACCCTTTTGTTTGTCAAACCCCGGAGAAGATGGTTAAGACTAGGGTTTTAAACTTAAAAAAAAAAAGTTCCCGGGAAATAAGTAAAGAAGTGATTTAGGTCCCGTCTCCCCTTTTTTTCCCCTGTTTTGATACTAGAACTAGAATATCCGTATTTCTAAAATTGTTGGGGCCCTATTAAGTTCCCTAAGAACTGGTTTTTGACGAAACATTTCTCAAAAAAACTTGATTCAAAAGAAAGGCCGGGGACATCTAATGTGGGGCTAAACCCAACCAGAACGGCTTAGTGGGAAAATATCTTTCTTTTTAAAGTTTGGGAAAAAGTGGTTATGAGATCCTTAAATTCTTTGAAAATCCAAGTATTTGGTTTGTTGCCTTATGATTTTTAAATTCCCTTCTTGGTTTCTTTTGAACCTTTTTGTGGTTATGAAATTTTTAAGAGAAGGCCCGGGGAATGAGATTGTTTTTTCTTTTCTTTTTTTTGTCCTTCCCTTGGGCCTATTGAGTGTCCATTAAAAAGTTTGAGTTGATTTTGGGCTTGGCTTTGTGGATTTTTTGAACTTTTTTTTGGGGATTTATGGTAAAAGGGGAGAGAATAGCTTTTAAAAAAAGAACTTGAGTTAGAAGGGTAGTTCCAAAAGGGCTATGTCACTTGTTGTTTTTTTCTTGTTGATTCCTTGGGTATTTGTTTTGATTAACCCCCCGGGCTTAAGCATTTTGTTTTTTTCCCTTTTTTGAATTATGCCATATAAACCCTTTCATCCCTTTGGGCTTTTTTTGGTTTTTCTTGATTACCTAACCCTTTAATTTTTTTGTTTGAAAATTGCATTAATTTTTTTATCTACACTTATGTCCTTTTTGTCCCTTGTGTCCTCCCCCGAATAAAAACCGGATTTTATCACATTTGAGACCATTTGTTAGTATTTTATAAGGCCCCTTGGCTAAACCATTTGTATAACTTAAATAACCTTTACTAGTAAAACAAAGAATCGGGGGGTATTTTTGAACTTGTAAATTTTCATCTCCCACATCTTGATCATTTTGGGTAAAACGGTTCTCCCAATTTGTAATCTCTTTTTAAAAACTTGTTTGGTAATCAAAGACTAAATGAACTTGACATAAAATTTAAACCCCTTATGGTTTAAGAATACCTTTCAAGTACTTTTAAACCACTCCTTGACCATGATCCCGCCCCTTTAAACTGGAACTAGTATATGGGTCTTGCCCTTTTTTTCCGTGTCTTGGGGATTGGTTTGGCACTCCCCCCCCTTCCTTTCAATTTTTTTCCGTCCGGGCCTTTATTTCCTTTTTTTGGTCCTTTATTTGTGGTGTTGTTGCCCCTACTTTTCTTGACCCAAAAAGCCCCGCCTATCTAACCGATGAAAAATTTTGGAGACTTTTAAACCCTTACCCCGTTTGCTTTGCAATTGGATATCCTTTAAACTTTTTTTAAAAAAAAAGCTTTGACCCCTTTTGGGTATTTTGAAGTTGTCGGGGGAAATTAGACAGCCTTTTTAAAAATCATTTTGATGTAGAGTTGTTATAAATATAATTTATGACTATTTTGTAGGGGAAAAATTGAGGGAAAAGGGTTAAAGGGGAAAAAGGGGGGTTCGCAAAAATTTGGGCAATGGAAATAATGTGGAAGCTTTGGGGGAAAATGGTAATTTTACAAAGCCCAAAAAATTCGTAAGGGGGATATTGGCCCTGCGCTATATCCCCTTTTTTTAATTAGTGGGGGCCAAATTTTGACTATAAAAATAAAAATGGGCCCCGTTGCAAGAGAAGACAATTGGTCTTCTTTTTCTTATTTTCAAAAAAAAATCAAGAAAAAAAGGGGAAAACCTAGAAAAGGGGAAAAGGGACATGAGGCCAAAGTTTTAAGGACTAAAAAAATAAATATGGAAAGAAGGG
>NW_026725012.1:0-16375 GCF_029784015.1 Lycium ferocissimum
AACCCAATCCAATATATAACCAAACAATACTTCGCAAGCTTTTTTGGAAAAAAGAAAAGGAAAAAGACTTTTTTGTCCAAATGGCTCCATAATAACATTTTAAAAGGGGAAAAGGGTCAAAAATGCCGCTCTACTTTGGAAAAAGGGCTAAAAAAATCCTCTGAACTTATTTTGGGTCAAAAATACCTCTCCCATCCTTAAAGTTTTCAAATATTCCTGATACGACCCAACCAGAGGGCCATGACGGGCACCCGGCGCTAGCCTACCTGTAACACCTCATACCCTAACTAGCTTATGTTCAGGGACTTAGAAACCAAGACAAAAGTGTTAGAATTGGAAAATTGGCCGTAGGACGTCAATTGTACGAGTTACGTCCAAAGTACGGCCTATACATTGATGTACGAGACATACAATGGAAGGCGTACATCGGGGGAGAAAACCAGAAGTCCTTTGGTTCCACAAAGTGAGGTACGGCCTGGGATGTACGGACCGTACATCAATGTATGGGGCGTACTTCCCAGCCCGTACATCAATGGCCAGACGTAGTCCTTCACTGGAAAATTAAGGCAAAGCACACCCACCATGTACGGGCCTTACTTTGAAGTACGAATCGTACATGGAGCCCGTACAATGCCTGTGTCCACCAGAATCTATAAATACGAGGGGTTCAGTTTTAATTTCACTTTTCACCAGTTTCCAAGCACTAGAACGAACAACTCTCATTCTCATACAAGAACATTAAGGTAAGCGATCCCAACCTATTTCAAATGGATTCTAACATATGTTAAGTAACATTAAGCAAGAATTCATCATTCTTAACCTAGGGTTTCGAGAAAACCCATCTAAAGGGTTCAAGACTTAGGCTTTTAGGATTCTTCTCAAAGTTCAGACCCTTCTTGTAAATTTTGGAGCGTATACAGGTATGTGAGGCTAACTATCTACGTTAGGGAATGTTTATGATTCTCCCTATGCCTCATTCTTCACACTTATCAGTAAATTGACTCAGAATGCAATTTAGCCCTAGTTTCTTGAATAGTTGTAGAACTACTATCTTCTAGGGTTATAGTTTCATAATTCATTCATGGTTATCATTTTGAATATCATGAACTCAGTACGTAATCATTATAGACTTGTGTATTAACATCACGCAAGTCTCCGTCAGTGTATAATCAATTATTGGCTTAAATTCCATAATCGAACGATTATCATCTATCGGCTATAGCCCCGATCTCGATCTTGTAAATTGTTTAATGTTGAACACTGTATCTATATTTTTGGCCCCTAGGCCACATTTTATGCATACGTATTGCTTAGGCCTGAGGCCACAGTTTTTGTGCATGTTATTTAGACCCTAGGCCACAGTTTATATTTACAGTTATACAGGTGATTCTTCATTTAGAACGAGGGTACTTGATCCTTACCTTCTTGTTTAGTTCAGTTTCAGTTTCAATTTCAGTACTTATATTTCTTCTTTTAGTTGCTTTATATACCAGTACAATTCAAATGTGCTGATGTCCCTTTTTATTGCTTGGGGTATACAAGTTGACGATCCAGCTAGCTAGGACTGCTCGTATCAGCTGCTTAGTGAGCTCCAGCTCCTCCGGGGCGTTATCCTGCTTTCAGTCTTTCCAGTTTTAGACAGTTAGCTTTTCAGTATTCGTAGAGGCATCATAGACATAGTCTAGTCAGTTAGATATTAGCAAACTTTGATGTGTTAGCTCTGTTGGCATTGATTTCAGATGTTTTATACTTAAACAGTATTTCCGCATTTTAATATATTTCAGCCAGACTTTTTAGTAGATCAACATGTGTTAGTCTTATTTCTTATTTTAGTATGTTTGATATCACATGTTGATTCAGCCAGCCTATGGGTTCGTTCGGTCACATGCAGTTAGGCACCGAGTGCCGTGTTACGCCTAGGCCATGGTTCGAGACGTGACAAAGCTTGGTATCATAGCCCTAGGTTCAAGTGTCTTAGGGAGTCTATGAAGCAGTGTCTAGTGAGGTCGCCTTTATATGTGTGAGGGCCACCATATAAACGATTGACCACCAAGACATTCGGGATTTGTTTCACTTCTTTCATGCTACTAGTTCATGCGGTTAGAGAAGTACTTTTAGAATTCTTCTAACTCGTGCGAATACGTATTTTAAATGGCTTCGAAAAGAAAGTACAACCAGAGGAATATAGCTACGAGCTCGGGACCTGCCGGTATGCGCTACGAGAAGAGAACACTCGAGCTCGGACGGCCAGGCCCGGCTAATGCTCTACACCTTTCCCCGATGTGCTTCGGATGCGGATTTTAGAGGTTCTATTCAGCTGCTCACTCAGATTTTGGCAAACCAGGTCCAGCGACAAGAAATGGTCCCTAGCCCAGGTGCTAATAGTGGGTCGAATAGTTCTAGGACTCAGGAGTTTCTGCGGATGAAGCCACCAGTATTCACAGGGTCTAAGAAAGATAAGGACCCGTAAAATTTCATGGATAGACTCCAGAAAGTATTTCGTGTGATGCATGCTACTGATACAGAGGCAGTGGAATTTGGAGCTTTCCAGCTGCAAGATGTGGCCCATATTTGGTATGAGACATGGGAACAGTCCCGAGAGGAGGATGCACTTCCTTCTACTTGGGATGAATTTGCAGACACTTTCATTGAGCACTTCATGCCAATCGAAGTCAGGGAAGCAAAGGCTACTGAGTTTAAGAATCTAAGGCAGAATGACATGACTGTCATACCCTATTTTAACCGGAGTCAAAATGGTTTACAACATCCTGGGTAATTCCGGGGTTATTTAAAGTTAAGGAGTCGCCACCTAATTATTTATGGTGAATTAGGGCACCTAAGATTGATTAAAGTAATTATCTAAAGTTGATTTTTATTTTAAAGTCTACGAAACCAAATGATTCTAGGAACGGGTTCAATTAGTCTAAAGGGAAGGTATTAGGCACCCTTTAAGACCCATTAACAATGGTTAACCGACCGGACTTATGATTAGTTAGGCTAAGAGTAAATGTAATATTGTAGAAAATAAAATAGTTTGTAAATATTGTTAAGGTTATAAATAGAAATATAGTGATGCTATTAAAAATAAGATTAGTAGAAAATTATAATTTTTGCGTAAAAGAGTTTAGTCATAAATAAACTGAAAAAGGTGTACAATTGTGCAACATTTATATATATTTGAGGAAAATAAGTCATACCACATAACAAATTAAGAGAGTTATTATACGATTAATATTAGTAAGACTTAAAATTTTACGATATTAAAGTATGGCGAAATAGTCAGAAATCTGAGGGGATTTTAATGTCTAAAAATGATCCAAGCCTTTACTATTAAAAAAAAGAAATATTATGAAGTCATCATGATTTATTTGAAAGGCATGGTTATTATTTAACCTTTGGCGTCCTTTAGGAAATCATCTTCGTGTAATCCAAAATGTTGTAGATACTAACATTCAAATTCATTCTAAGTCTTAAACGATCTACTTAATCTTCCAAAAAACTAGAATTCCTACAAACCCCGCCAAGACCCGTCTAAGTCAAAAAGATAAAATGTTAGTCGTATAATACAAATCAAACACACACAATAGAGTAAAAGAGCAACTATAACTAAATGGGCTTAGCCCGTTTAAGCACGACGACCGATTTTCTTTCGTCACATAGGCTTTGGCCCAAGAATCCTTTATACACTGCGGGTTGGGGCTGACTCGAGAAGAAGATTTCGTTGGGCTTTGGCCCAACACCGAATGCGGAAGATGACGAATCCCTCAGACTCGTGTGCGAGATGGTCATGCACAAAAAAAAAAAATGAAGGAAAAAGGATTAGTATATGATCAAGATAGCTACTAATGCAAAACTCATAACTCAAAGAAAGAAACTTCAAATACCATCACATAACAATAAGAAAATTAAATTTAATTGGGTTGTCCATACACAAGCTGTTATATCCCGTATTTTGTACGTCGGGACATTCCGAGCTAATCATGAAAAGTTAAGGACAAGGCTATTCCGGGATACGAGATTGAGACTTTTGACATCCGATTTTGTTTTAAGGCATAAATTGCTTATGATTTTATTGGTATGGAATATTAAAGAAAATTTGGGGTCAAAAGTGAAGTTCGGGAAGTCTAGTTCCCAACGCAACAAACCGCTCCTCAATCGGACATCGAGGTAAGGAGATATGGACGTTACAAGTCGGGCTGGCAGACAGGAAAATGGTCTGCGCGAATGCGCCAAGAGAGTGGCGCGAACGCGCGCAACAAAATTAAAGGACTCGGGTTCAAGATGAAGGTCATATTATAAGAATGTAATAATAACATATATATGGAATTTGGAGACCATATGGGATGAATTGGTTCATATGGCACTTAATGAGAAACCCTCGTTCTTGTGCACGCTAAGTGGGGCCCACACGTTGGAGTTTTATAAAGGACATATGAAGAGACATATGAGTAGTACATGAAAGGTTGAGCAAGTCCTAAAAAGGACCCATAAGCCAAATATGGGCATAAGCCTTCCAAAAGGGCGATTTAAGGAAACATTTTCAGATGATCTGACTTGGAGGGGTAAAAACGGTATTATAAGTTTGGAATTTGGAAAAACACAAAGAATGAAAGTTGTAGCTAATTGAAAGATCTTTCCAACCATAGGTAGTAGGCCCTCACAAGATATCGGGATCAAGAGTTATGACCTTTTTACTGAATGAAGGTACAGTCAGAAAAATTAAGTCAGCGTGAACGCGCCCAAAGGGGGCGCGAACGCGCTGAAGGAAATATAGGTCGGTCCAGGCAGAACCTGGACCGTTCTATAAAAGGGAGAGGCCCCCTATTTTCATCCCAAACCACCCCAAACACTCCCAAAAACTCCAGAAAACTCCCCAACCTTCCACCACCAACTTTTAGCCCAAAACCAGGTATAATTCCCAAATTCCGGTCCAGACAGCGTATAGTTGCAACTACAAAATTGTGTATTAATACGTTGTGGCTTAAGTTTAAGGTGAAGGAGTGAATATATAGCCTTATTATCGCGGGAAAGGTATGAATCTCTTTTTTATTTGTGTTAATATTGATTTATTTACGAAAAGGGGAGTCAAAATTGTTACAAAATGGTTCTGTGATGGAATTATGGGACAAACACCATATGGGGTGTTTATGAAGTATTTAAAGTTGTAAATATTATGTTTAATGTTGGTATTGTTGTGATTGCTATTGGTTGTTGAATTGAGGATTCGGGCTAGGCATATTTACAGGGGAGATGCTGCCCAAATTTTTGTAAATAAAGTACTAGCCTAGAATTGGATCCCTAAGTGTGTATGACTAATGTTTGGCGTCTAATGACGTTATTGTAGATTTTGAAGAAGCCAAGACGTAAGTTTGGATTAATTTAGGAAGCGGACGAGGTATGTAAAACCTAACTTTTCCTTCTCTTGGCATGTCTTGATTGTATGTAGGCTAGAACACGAGTCTCGGGGTAACTTCACTCTTAAGATCCGAGCCGTATACGATTCTTGTTTCCTTCGGATGTCAATGTTCTTGATAATGTCAAACTATGGTTCATAAGTCTTTTGTATAGTTGGATTTCAAGTTTTGCATAAAGAATGTTGCTTTTAAAAGGTTTCGTAACTACGAACAATGGACCCGGATTGGTTCGATACTCGTCCGTGGGCCCCGAGACTCTCCTTTGTGTAGTACTAATGACTTTCGAAAGGATTGAGTATAATTGTTGTCTTAAACTTCGGACGTTGACTACTCACTTCTCTAACGACTTTATAATGACGATTATGCCCATAATTTCCATAAGCTATTTCCTATGGTTTGATACGTGTCTACGAGTCCTAAAGTTCGATTTGATATGTTCTCGAATGACGTACGAAAGAAATTTGATTTGACTATCGTTTTGATTCTTAAATGATGACTCGTTTTGGATATTTTATTGAGTCTTTGAAAGTGTTTTAAACTGCATATAGTTGCTCGCGACTTGCTCGTGCATATGGTTGTTACATCCTTCACCGAGTCCGGGCCGGTTATGTATCGTGCGCACTATGTTATTTTCCGGTGTGATCTTGTGTTACGGTTCATCGAGCTCCTCGCTAGAGGGCCGGGTTCCGTTTATATTGGTGTTATGCTGTGTTATGGCGTTACGGTAGGCTATGATGTGTTATGGGGATATGTCGGGTTACGGAGATATGAAACCTTCGGTGTGATGTTGTGGCGTGGCGCCAACGACAACGGGCGACCACCGTTCTAAGAGCCCTATGCATGATTTGTATTTTTATGAGTAAGCATTTTGATATTTTGAATATTGCATTTACTTTTCGTACTTCTGATTTGACTGTGATCTTGTTTACTATATTTCATGCTTTGCATACTCAGTATATATTCCGTACTGACCCCCTTTCTTCGGGGGGCTGCGTTTCATGCCGCGCGGTACGGATACTTATCCGGATGATCCACGACTTAGATTCCGTTCGATGACTTGGAGCGCTCCTTGTTCCGGATCCTACACTTGATTCGATTCGGTTATTGCATATTTGTATATATGTTTGTTCACGGGTACGGCGGGGCCCCGTCCCGTCATATGATTTTGTTATGACTCCTAGGTCCGTAGACATATACGTGTGGGTTATGGGTACTCACTATTCGGTCGTGTCCGTGTGATTTGTGATTTGGACGTCCCCCCATGCTATGTGACCTTATCGGATTATATGTGATACTATTTTTTACGGAAGTTATGACAAACGTATATGTATATTTGTATATTTGTGACAGCTTCGGGGCGACGTTCCACTTTTCGTAAATATATGTTATTTGTACACGGTATAAGTTATTCGTACGCTATTTCGATTTGGGATACTAGGTACGTACGAGTGCCCAGTCCGGGCACGAGCGCGGCCGGGGTTGGGTCGTGACAAAAGTGGTATCGAGCGGTTTGTCCTCGGATTGTCTACGCATCGTGTCGGCAGTCTTGTTTATGGTGTGAAGCCGGCCACACTCATAAACGGGAGGGGCGGGGGCATTTAGGAATCAGTGACCCTTTTTCTGTCTTAGATCGTGCGATAGAGCCAAGTCATAGGAAATGAGATTCTCCGTACTAACCTTTAATTTCAGTAGAGGGACGATATCGACAGAAGGAAGCGATTGACGACATTGGAAGATACAAAGCACGCAGGTAAGCAAAGGTACGGAAGACATGTGTCGGCTAAGGCATTAACGTATGATTGAGATGTGAAGTCCAAAATTTTCAGAAAAAAAAAAAACAAAAGTAAATAAGGAAGTGTAGCAGTTGCGGTTCGAATTGGACACATGGGGTAAGTCCCTCGTTTTCATACTGTTATTGATACTGGGAGCCCTGTGTGGCTGTGATATGACATAATATGTATATATACGTGTTGGCCCTGTGAGGCATTGTTGGTATTTCCTGTGTACAGGTTTTGAGATAGTAAGAGATATAGAGAAAACTTTGCCGAAATTTTTCCAGAAAATAAAGAAAAATGAGATATAGGGTTGCGGTATGTTTTGAAAGGTTGTGTCAATAGTAAGGATAGAATTTGACTAAGTTGCAAGTATGGCTAACCTGGAAAAATAAGTTAACTGCTGAGTTGGTGACGATAGTAATTAGGAGGTTGATATTGATATGGTAAAAGAAATTTGGAAAAAGGCTCGCGATGGTAAGAGATGATTTAGAAGAAGTTGGCAAATTATAATAGAGCGTCATATTAAGGTACATTTAACCGAATTGATAAGCGAGGGGATAAATTATGACGAGTTTATAATTAGAAGAAATAATAGTATGATTGAGACCAGAATATAGAAAAACAAAAAGAGATTGTGACGGATATGAATGTACCGACAAGACAGCTTGTGAGATATTAAAGACAAGATTGACCGAAAAGGGCAAAAAGTTAAGAAGTGTGACACTATAAGGCCGATTACGAACAAGATATTATGTGAATATAGTAAGGAATGTTATGAAAATGAGCAAGGCTTAGCGAGGAAGTGACTAATAGATATGACGTGATCTGTGTGACTCAAGTATGAAGGTGAGTTAGTGGAAAAAAAAAAAGGAGAGGAAGAGGAATTTATGAAGTTCTTCTACAGGGAAAGTATAGAATAGAAGTTACGAGATAACGGAAACGATAGCGAGCACAAAAAAATAGGGAGGAAGAGATGAAAAGAAAGGTAAGTAAGATAACAGTGCGGTAATAGATGGCGACATGGGTAGCCATGAACACAGGTAATAACAGCGACGGAACTGTGACAGGCCAAATCATAGAAAGGCGAATATAATAAGTAGAATGAGTGTTAGGGAATGATTGGTATGATAATAACAAATAAAAATTGTGAGGAACGAATATGTTTTGAAGAAGTAGAAAGGGGTTATGTAGGTGTAGTATTTTCCGGAAGACATGCGGCGGTATTGTAAAAATTCCTCGCGCGCTAAAAGGAAAAGATAGACAAGGACCGAAGGAATACAAAGAAAGTGATATTAAAGGAGTACGAATATGGAACGCAAGGAGATTATATGGTTATGAATTTAAAGTTGTAGTACGACGACAGGATGATATGATAAAATCCTTGTCGAGACGGATTTGGTGTTCTGGGTAAGTTGGAAGCCTGCGTTGGATACATAGTTCGGGTAAAAAAAGACATAAAGCACAAAGGGTACTGCGTGCATACGACTCCACCCCCGGGAAATGATGGGATCCTTAAGCGACAAAGACGGTAGGTACGAGGAACGGATAATGCAATATAATTTTATCCAAGAGAAGCGGATGGTACAAAGTTGAGATAAAAAAATACTATTCTAAGAGAATTTTGGACACTTATCATTAGAATATAAATGCCACATAACCGAGAATTTGGAATGACTACAAGTATCGTGAAATCATTGATCAAGTAAGAGACCTCTTTTAAATCGGCGGGGAATGTGTTACGAGGGCGTTTGAACCCCGTCTGCACTTCAACTTACTTCAGTATTATGTGCTGAAGGTCATGTGGCAAGGTCGACGCAGCCATATTGATGTTAGAGCATCGACCTCACCGTAATCCCAAAGTTAAGCGTGTCAAGCCGGGAGAGTAGCAATTTTAGGATGGGTGACCCCCTGGGAAGTTTCCCCGAAAGTCTTACAAATTCGGCCGTAAGAAGCAAACGAGAAGCTAGGTTAATCTAAGTAACAATTAGAGGTCGTGTAGAACGAGCAGCCGAATCGGTGAAAACGGAGGAAGGTGCATTATGGCTTTAAAACAGTGGTAAAATAATGGTGTTGGAAAAATTTTGGAATAAGATGGTAATGATTATGTATACGTATGTACATGATATCCCTTATATGGCTATGTTAAGTCCCAGCAATCGATGTTGAGACATATTGAAAGGCGTTAATCGTACAGAGTAATGAAGTTCAAGTGAAAGAAAATAAAATGGCATAACGTTATAAGGCAAGCCGATGTTTTCGCACGGATTGAGCTTGGAAAGTTCCAAGATAATGATGTTTTTGGAAAGAAAAAAATAAGTAGACGATAGATAAGGGACCAAAATGTCGTAAAAGCGAAAGAATAATGACCACAACGAACCGAGAAGTAAAGGAAAGAAGATTAGGCCGTGCAACCAGAAAGAAGAAGTTCCCAACTCTCGAAAGATAAGCGCCGAGGACGGTGGAGAACATATTGAACTTGAAATATGCTCCTGAAAGGGAATTAATCGGCCTTGAGCTGTGAGTTCGAAATAATCGCCAAAACAAGAGTGTGCTATGAGAGAATCGGAGAGAAGTAAGGATTTTCGTAGCCCTATGCTTTCGGGTTGTAGGGTGAGATTTAAGGGACAAAGGTTAGAAAAGCGATCAAAAGTTGCCAAAGGAAAGGCTGCAACGAGAGCCCAAAGATTTAGTTTGAGCTCGAATTATGAGTTGCCATAAGTGTGGCGGTACGGTAAAGGATAGTGAAAGGTTAGTAACTATTACGGTACACCTCTTTTAGATCGGGAGAAAGTAGTCCGGAGAAGGAATCGGGAGAAATAGTTTGAAGGACGTAACCATTACGCACTAGCAACAAAGTCATGTTGGGTGAGCACCTAATGTAGAAGTAAATGGTGACAAAGATGTAAGGACTAATGATGTCGACCATTAAACCACAAGTGAGTCCTAGCACGGCGTGTCCCCCCCCCCCCCCCCCAGGCACCTAACCAGATGTGCCGAGCGTACTATTTAAACGCTAAGGAACATGTCGCGAGCCTGCGTTATTGATTTCAAAGGTAGCTAGAATAATCGTCGCCACTTTATGGGAGTTGCCGATAATCAAGCTACTATTCTCGCATGCGAATAGCCGTATGAGGCTCGGTATGGCGAAGGTGCGTTAACACCGATTGGCTGGTCCAATATTGGTAAAACTAAATTAATTGGGGCCGAGACATGATTCGGCAAGTAGGCGGCAAAGTGAAACTCATTCGGGAGCGGTTATTACTCGGAGGACGAAGTCATATACAGATGCTCGACGTCGACACCTAGAATTCCAGGTCGACGATTGGGTATCTTTGGAAGTGTCACCCATGAAGGGTGTTATGAAGTTCGGCCGAAAAGGAAGCTCAGCTATGCAAGCACTGATAAAAATACACAGGTGTCTTTATGGGATGATATTCAGTACATTGCTGCAAACATGACTTTGTCATGGCTAGTGGGGGTGATTTTAATGTGATTACCGCTGATCATGATGAGAAGTATGGTGGATTACCAGTGCAGATTTCAGAAACAAAATACTTCATACACTAAATAGATACTTGCCAGTTAACAGATCTGGGATTTTCAGGAAGTTTGTATACCTGGTGGAATGGGAGATCAGATTTTCATTAGGAATTTAATTTTTTTTCATTTGCGATACAAACTTTGTAATATGTATCTTGAGATAAACGTGCAACGCACGTTACGCATACTAGTATAAATACATACACATGGATATTATTAAATAAAATAGTTACGTCTACACCTTATTCTCACCCTTCTCTCCGCGGTTATAGACCCTAGTAACAACACGTCTAACAAAATCACTAAATTTTACAAAAGAAAGCAAAGTTGAACCCAACTTGAATTTCCCAGTTTTCTTCAAGTGAACTCCAAATAGCAAAGTGGTGTACACATCATGGCTAATAATTCATACAGAGGTACAAGTGAGGAAGAGCTAACCTCATCCAATAAATGTACAGATTTCTGATTTTTATAATCCGATTTTCTTCTACATAACATAAGTAAAACTCATTGAGCAGTGCTCTGATTTGCTGTTATCATTTTTGAAAGAATTTAATATAATGTCCAAGCTGAATGTCCACTAAGAAGACATGTTTGGTTTAGTGCATTGTTGTGACGCTTTAATCTCCCTTGTCAGCATCAATGTCTTACCATATTTTATGTTTAAAATGCTCCAGGTTTGGATCTTATTTATCTAAAATGAATATGCTTCCACTTCTTTTAAAAACTTAAATTGCTTATTGTTTCATTTCCGAAATAGTGAACCTAAAAAATATTCTATAGCGTAGACATAATTTGATTCATGGCATATATAACGTACTTAAAAAATGTTTGAAAACCTTTTATTCACCTGTAAATTAACATATTTAAAGGGAAAATTACAGCCGAATACCATTCGGCCGTCTAGTTTCCAAAATACATACACAGTTTATAGGTAGTGTATACTTTATACTAAAAATATACATATACTATACATATAATATGCATATAGTACTATACATATAATATACATACCTATACACAACATATAAAGCTAAAGTATATAGGTAGTGTATACTTTGGCCATGTTGGTAAATTAATTGGCCGAAGGTTACGTGAAGTTTCCCATATTTAAATTGTTCGAGAAAGATGACTTATCAGTTTAGTATCATGATAACAAACTTTTAAATTAGTTAGTCATTAGGTAGAAGAATAGAAGTGTTTGATGAATGAACGATTCCATTATATAAGACGATAGTGGAGTCCATATATAGAGTTAAGATGTGGAGACGTGCTTAGATAGCTTTGTTTGGCGCCTATATATAGCACCACAAGACAGGGTTTGTGAAAGAAGTACAAAAACCAAAACTCTATCCTTTTATAATTAAAGAAAGCTAGTGATTTGTATACGAATTAAAAAGAAGCATGCCAACAAGGTTATTGAAGTTAGTGAAGGAAGGAAAACCATATTTGGCAGTGATATTGTTGCAGTTTGGATATGCAGGATCAGCCATAACAGCTTAAAATGCTCTAAATCATGGCATGAGCCATTTCACCTTTGCCGTTTACAGAAATGCCTTTGCCACTATTGTCTTTGCTCCTTTTGCCTTCCTCTTAGAAAGGTCACCATCCTATATGTACATATATTCATTCAGTGCAACTTTGTTTTTACTTAGATGAAGTTATTTTGGTTAAAAGCTAATTAGTATTTCTCTCTGGTTGTTTTAACACACAGGAAAATAAGGCCAAAAATGACTCTATCCATTTTCTTGAAGATTATGTTGCTGGGATTAGTGGAGTAAACAGCTCTAACAATACTTTAGCCTCTTTTTTCCTCAACTTACCAGATTGTCAAACATTTCACTGAAAACAAAAACTGTCTCTTTTGCAGGCCTGTCATCGACCAGAACTTGTATTACACGGGATTGAGATACACTACTGCAACTTTTGCAACAACAATGTGTAATGTGCTTCCAGCCCTCACCTTTTTGTTGGCTTGGATATTAAGGTAGTAATTAACTACTGATTTCTCTCTCTTCTTTTTTATACTTGATTGGTAGGGTCAAGCCTTTTTCACTAGGCAAACAAATCCGTATTACTCCTTAGCTCCGTCCCAAAAAGATTGCCCATTGACACTTAAGACAAAGTTTAAGTTTAAATAAGCAATACTTTTTGAAATGTGTGGTCCAATGTGTGGCTGTAAATCATCTCATAAAGTTAAATTGTTTCTAAATATAGAAAAGTGTCAATCTTTTTGGGACAGACTAAAAAGAAAAGGAAGACAATCTTTTGGAGATGGAGGAAGTATAATTCGATGTAAATGTGTGACCTTAACGGCCTTTATTTTAAGCAACTATTCGCTCAAAGATGCATGACAAGACCTTCGATCTCTCTCTCTATAATTTATATGGATGTTGGAAAAAATCAACCACTCAAGGGTGACCTAAATGTTCCAAACATGCAGACGTGTGAAGATTAAAGACCTTCTAATCTATATTTCATATAGTTGCAACTTATATACACTCTCATCATGAGAAGGGTTCATTTAGGCCGATAAAACACAAATGTTTAAAAAGCAAAAAAGATATAGATGACTTCGCTCGATAAATTTAGCTGAACTACTGGATCAGGAAAAAAAAAAAAGATAAGAGAAGATGAGCACATAACAGTGTCGTGTACCAAGAGAGTCCATTGTAGTTTTGAGCCGCCTGATTGTCCAATATATTCCCTAGATGTTTACCATAAAGACTAATGACACAAAAGCTCAGTTGATATAAACGCCAAATATTAATGCATAAATGCGACAAAATAAGTACTCATTCTATTAATTGTGTTGGGAATACCAATATCCTGCCTATGACAAAGTCCACGAGGGAGTTAGGGTGGCCCGGGTCAAAGTCGCGATCGAACATAACGCTTGCTTGATGGACTTAGTTAAGAAATAAAGTTATGCCCTTGCGATTAGCCACAATTTTTATTATGACGGTAAGCGTTTGATTCTAACGAATTGAAAACTCTTTAATTTTAATATTTTTATTTTATCCTTAATAATATGCATGGTCTTATAGTGTTGTAACATGCTTAGTATCACGCACAAGTTTTAGAAGTATATTTGGTATGTGCGAAAAGGCTATTTTTTGAATTATATACTCCGTTAAATAATGAAAGGAAAAGGGTATATGTGAAAGTTGGTTAGTTGAGTAGGTAAATGTGGAATAATGGGTAAATTAAACGTGTAGGCTTGAGAAGGTGAACATTAAGAGAATACCAAGCCAAGCAAAAATAGTGGGAACAGCAGTGACACTTGGTGGTGCTATGATAATGACACTGATTGGAGGACCTACAATTGGATTGCCCTGGACCAAACATCACCCAAATATTACTACAACTGCTACTAGTGCTTCTCCTATTGAGCTACAACCCATTAAGGGTGCTCTCTTTATCGCCGCAGGTTGTATCTGTTGGTCCTGCTTTTACAATCTTCAGGTACTATCCTAAATCAATATTAAAAAATCTTTTTTCTTTGTCTTGTCCAAAATGAAGAATGGAACTATTTTCAATTTATGTTATTTACAGTGTCACTGTATATTTTTCTTAAACGTCAAATTCACATACAATAATAGTTAAACTTCCATTATAATCTTGATATAGTAATCTGAAAAATACAACTGCAATCAACCACTATAACTGATTAAATTGATTCAACAGTATATATATAAAGTTAAACTTTTTCTTACTATTCCATGCCAAAGTATGATGTATCTTTCTATGCATTCTAAATTTGAAAGCCATTTAATATATAGGAATTCTGATTTTACTCTTATTGAAAATTTTGTTAGCCACACGGATTTTATGACATGTTTAATACTATCTCCGTTTCAATTTATGTGAACTACTTTTATTAGTCGAAAAGGCTAAAAAGAGCTTATCTCTTTTTACATTTGAAACATATGTGACTCATTTAACACCACAAGTTTAAAGTCTTCTCTTCTTTCTTAAACTCCATGCCTAGTCAAATAGGTTCACATAAATTGAAACGGAGGAGCGGTAGGATATATATCAAAAGTTTGTTTTTTCTTAAGCTCACCAAATCAAAATAATTGAAACTGAGGGAGAGTTAAATTCACGTACAGTTGTGAATGTTAAGACCAGCAGGATATTTTTTTTTCCCCTGGTTAACATTGTTCTTTTTCTTATTATTTTATACTGTGTGTGTTTATTGCACAAAATACAGGCAATAACAATGAAGACATACCCTGCGGCATTATCGCTGACTTGTCTGATATGCTCGTCCGGAGCTCTGCAAGGCACTGTTCTGACGCTTGTGGCTGAAAGGGGCAATACTTCAATATGGGCCATCCATTGGGACACTAAATTCTTATCTTACGTTTATAGTGTAAGCAGCTTCCGCATTCTCTAGTGTATATGTGTCCATATTCATATTTGTACTCCATCCATTCCATAATAAGTGACACACCCCTTAAGAAAGTGTTCACTTCTAAAAAATTAGGAGTGATTTTACTAACTTACCCCTAATTAAATGCCTAGAAAGAGAAAAACTTAATGATTCTTGATTATGTAAATAAAAGACATTTTGAAAGAAAAAGATCACTTTCTTCTTGAAATCCTAAAGCATCACTTATTTTGAAACAAAATAAAAAGCCTAAAAGTTACTTATTGTGGAATGGAGGGAGTATTTAATTACGTATCACCTATTACTATTTACTCATAAGAAGTGTTAATGGATGCAGGGAATGGTCACTTCTGGAGTTGGCTATTATGTCTCTGGATTGATAATGAAGGAAAAAGGACCTGTTTTTGTAACTGCATTTAATCCTCTAAACATGGTTATCGTCGCAATCTTAGGTTCATTCATTTTATCCGAGCAGCTAAACTTGGGAAGGCATGTACATATACATTTATTTTTATCCTCCTTCTTTATTGAAATAATAAATAATTATCGCGATATCATTAATGACTTTTGTTTGAAGTAGTTTTGTTGAGTGCAAAAGAGAGGTTGTCTAATCCGGTGCCATTTTAATATAATGTAGGGTTTTGGGAGGGGCAATCATTGTAACTGGACTATATTTAGTAATATGGGGCAAGAGCAAGGACCAACAATCGTCGAAATCGATCAGTAGTGAAGTGGCTGATCAATCTGATGAACCAGTTGAAAAAGAAACAGCAATAAAGTCTTCAAATCAAGCAAAAGTTGGAGATGAAGCTGTTTAAGAAGAAATTATGGCGAGACTTAAAGTTAGAAGGATAAGTAGAAATAATAACTCCTAATCAATGGTTGGGTTCTAGATAAAGTAAGATCAAGTTCCCCACATAGGGGGATGTTACTTTCGCATTTCTTTATTAAAGAGAAATATTGGAGAAATGACAAAGTGGGTGTAGCATCTTCGAAGCATCTGTCTAGTTTTCTGCTGATGAAATGGTTGTCCTTTATTTGAATGCGTATAATTAGGTGCTGAACTAATTAACTGCTCAATATGACAGATAGAAAAAAAGAGGAAGAGATAAGACTCTGTTCCAGTAATGGCTTGCACATATGGGGTACAGAAGTACGTGGTTATTAGAAATTTAGAATATATTGCATTTAATCTAGTGAACTCATTGAATAAAATAATTAGCTTCCTGAGTACGTGGCTCAGATGAAAATAA
>NW_026725013.1:0-4862 GCF_029784015.1 Lycium ferocissimum
TGATTATTCCATAATACAATCGGAGGTTACCGACCTTACGTCACTCCGATAGAGTTATAGCTTTTCTTCGAGGCTCCCTGCATGCTACGACATGATACATGTATAAGTATACGTATATATATGTATATGTATATGGGGAAGATGGGGAAAGGGCGGCGCTATAGGCGCACGGCCACGATCGGTTGAGAATGATATGATATCGTCCGGACGCGGGATGCCGGACGGGGATAAGTGGTTAAATGGATCGGAGCGGCCGCCTCGGCAAATAGTCATGTTCTATTTTCTTTATATATGAAAAATGAGATGTTTTTCAAGAAAGAATACGTACATGTATATACAAATGGATCGGTACGTTAATGACAATGTATATGGATCGGGCTGCACGTTCCGCGACATAGTATATGGATCGGGCTGCGTTCCACGGCGGCATTAACGTGATTCGCAAAGAGGCACTCATACCTACGATTACAGCTTCATACATGACATGCTCCATGTAATACAGTATACTCTATAACATGACATGCTCTGCCTTTCGTACCATGTAATCTTACATTTCGTACCTTACATACTCGGTACATTGTAAATGCGACCCTGTTCTTAAATTTCTTCGTATGCCGCGCGAGTACGCACGGACGAACGAAAGCAGAAATGATGATGTCAGGCGAAGTTGGCAACTCAATCGATACGGAGTGTCGTCGAGTCGATGTCTTTATCTTTATGATGTCTTGTACAAAGTTAGAACTTTACGGACATAGTCGTGGGTTGAAGTCAATACGTACTATGATACAAGTTTTGTACGATTACATATTTTATTTGATTTAAAAGCAGCAAAGGAATTTTTCAGCAATCCTATTATGTATACTTGACTTAGAGATTCAAAAAAAAAAAAAAAAACTTTAGTACGTAGTAAGAGTCAGTGGGTTCGCTCGGCTCCGGTTACGGGGTCGGGTGCCCATCACACCCTAGTGAGATCGGGGTGTGACAAAATCAATAGATTGGGTGAGTATAAGAATACCCAACCATCCAAAGCTCTGATACCACTTGATAACAACACGGTTAGCGGAACACTTTAGAATTGAAAATTAGAAAGGGGGAAGATTTGATTCTTGAGAAAGAAGAACACAAGTTCAAAGTATTTGATACTTAAAACGTTGTTTAATAGTGAAAGAAGGAGTTGAATCAATTAAGAAAAAGAAGAAATGGAGGGAGGGAACTCAAACAAGGAATCTTACCATCGAAGAATCCGAGTTGCGGTTCAAAGCAGAACAAAAAGGGCATAACCCAAATGAGAACCTCAAAGGTCTTCACAAGCACAAGGCTAATATTATTAATATTCAAACTTAGTTACAATGAAAAAGAAAACACCCCTTTATCGAGAAATGGTGGCTGCCACCCTAAAGAAAATAAAGAATATTCTAGACTTCAAGTTGGTCAAACTAAATTAATTAAGGTGCAATTTCCAAGCTGCATAGAAGACCACCAATTCTTTGTTCCAAAGTGCATAGAAGACCACCAACATTTGTTCCAATGTGCATAGAAGACCACCAAACATTTGTTCCAATTATTACTGAAGACCACCAACACTTTGTTCAATAAAAACATTAAATGTAGTCAACCACATGACATTAAATGATCTTCTGAAACACAAGTATGGGGCTCTTCGAACTTGTTCCTTCTTTGGGTATGTTTGGGCCATAATCCAACTCATAAGGGTCTTCAATTTGGGCCTCCATTAGTACAAGACTTTCCCATAAGATCTCCTTTTTGAAGTGGAGCTATTCCTCCATTACTCATTACCAAATGAAGCCCATTAAAGCATCTTGATATTTTTTTAGTCTTCAACGAAAATTAAGCTTCCTTGGTTGCTATCAAGTGTTAGAGTGGACTAACCTTCCACCACGCAGAAGCACAAATTTGTGATATAGCCAGTAAGTACCTCAATAGGGAAAGATATCCTCAAGAAATGAGGATATTCTAAAGGAACCAATGGTTTCAAGATACCAAGTTGGCACGACACACAAATGATCCTCAATTTTTAAATGATACCAATCACACAAATTTAAAACTTCACCGGGGTCAAAAGGGAAAGATACCGACACATCACGGTCAAGGCAACAACTAAGTACCTCAATAGGACCCCGCCGTGACGTAATCCTAAAAAGATCATGAATGTCATCATATGCAAAAAGATAATAAAGAAAAGTGTCACGCAAAACAACTTTATCTATGGTGTCCTCACAACTTTATCTAGCATGCTACTACAATTGTGAACACACAAGGAAGAAGTAAAAATTTGTAAACAAGTATCAACTTCCTTTTCAAAACACTCCTTCCCTCATAAATATCATTATTCCCAAGGAAGATCTCCATCATAGTTAGAGATAATCATTCCATAGTAGATTTTCAAATACGATAAAGCCCCAAAAAGGCTACACTTTCAATATTACAATACATTTCACTAGGCACTTCACTTTCAATAGTCATGTCATCATCAAATAAGACATTATCCTTCACAGAGAATAATCCATGAACAATAAGGAGTCAAAGCATGTCATTCATACTCAAAAAGACCAATGTCATTTTTTGATGTATTTTCATTTACATGACAATCCAAATGACACATATCACCATCACAATTTTGAGTCTTATCATGACACTAGAGCAAGATCAAAAACTCATTTTGACATGGAACGAGCAAAGATGAGTTGCCATATTCTTAAAATGACCAACTACATAAACATCATCACTAACTAGAGGCACATTAAGCACGTCACAAGATTCCTCGGAAATAGCGAATTATCATTACAAGGAAAGTTGGTCAACACAAATTCCAACACTAGTTGGTAACATGTGAAAACATAAGATTTTAACATGATGACCATATGACAATGCACTATCATTCAAATCAAAGTGTCAACACAAGGGTGGACATTAAGAGTGACCTTGTAAGAAGGACCAATCCGGTCATCAATAGGATTAACTAGTGTAGGGACACTTTCAACAATGACATTATCAATACATGACAGAATCATTAAGCTCACACGGACAAGCTACTACTCGTACTCTCATCACAAACTTGTTCAAATTTCAAAAAGTTAGGAGTATTTAGTTTAGCTATTGTACCTTTAAGTTCACACGAAGAACCTTCTTTACCTTGAAACTTCCATGGCAAGCTCACTTAAAAATCATAGAGATGGTCTTGTCCTCCATTTCTCCTTTTTCAAGTACGAGTTCTTCGCGTGAAGACTCGGCACAGCAATTCATTTCCACGAGTGCCTACAAAAGAGCCTCCATAATAAGATGAGAAAGTAGAAAGGTTAAGATTGAATTTGTGGCAACTATAATTCCTCCACACTCTCCTTTTTCCACTCTTAAGTTGCCACACTCCTCACTTCTCTCAATATTTTGTCTCTCAAGTTCTTTAGAGATGGGAGAGACTCTAAGGATTTCCTTTGAGGGTTTAGGAGGACCCTTCATTCCAAGCTTCAATGTAGCTTCATTAGAGGTTGTTCCTTCTTTTCTTTAGGTATCATCCTTCTTTTCTTTAGTTGACAAGGTTTTCATGGGAGGAGATTCTTGTAATCTTGCACTACTAGTCTCTAGTTGAAGAGGCATGGGTGGAAAGAGAAGTCTTCCATATTTTGTCCACCCCTTCACTCTCTTTTCATAAGTTAGCCCATGACTTTCAAATGTAATCAAGTCCCAAAAACAAATCACAATCTACCAAAGGAAGGACGTCGCAAACTTCCTGCTGGTAGTCTCACATGAAAAAAGATACTTTTCCGAGTTGTCAATCGATTTCCTTTTGATCACGATAAGGGGTGTCTTCTCATGAAACAAGGTAAGCCCGGGCAATCAACCATACTAGAGGAAATGAAGTTAGGGATACGAATCATCAATCATAAAGCCAGGAATCTCATAGCACCACATACCCACAGTATTTGGCTACATGTTACTTTTAAGTTCTCCCTTTTTGTTACCACCACATCATCACTTCATGTTTCCATCCATCGTTCCTATCTTCTCATCTAGGTTATCTAATAGGCTTTTCAATTTGGTTACCATGCTTTGATGTGTAGGTCCCGGTGGGAATTTTGAGTTTCCTTTCGTCGTCATCGTACTGCCAGAACACTTAAGCAAACAAACAACATTAGTAGTATAGGAATCTCTGAAACTACGTGTTTACAACTATTTTGTGCTTGGCTAGCGCCGCTCAAATGAACTCACACTCTTTTTACCACTCAATTAGATCGGCCGATGTTGATTCTTGTTTAGATGCGGTGGTTGTAAAAGTGCGCAATTGATACTTGAGGTCGGAATGGATTCTCGTTCAATCAAAGAAAGAAAGGATGACTTAATTTAAGCTAACAGAGACTTGAATCAAGAAGTTTTGACGAAGTTAAAACGATAAAAGAACAAAGAATTAGTACGGAAAAGAAATGGAACTCAGGAGCAATTAACAATCAAGTAAGAATAATTTTACTAGTTGTTAATTAGCTTGAGAAATCAAAGAAGGTAGATAAAGCTTCTGAACCTTGACGAGAACACTAAGAAAAAAGTTCGAGAAGTCTTGGACACTTAGAAAAATTTTGGGGGCCCCATTCAGTTTTGGGGTAAATGCCGTAACGTTTTGTTCGAACTCGATTGACGAGCGTGTGATACAAGGATGGATACGCGAAAACGAGAAATTAAAAGGATAAACAAAAGGAAAGAAAAGATAGATAGATTGACACAAAAAATAAGCACAATTAGGCAACCAAGGTTCTTCAATAACCAAGACCTCCTAATTACACTTAGATAGACCAACCCCAGGGTGACCCAAGGGGGTTGAATTCCCAACAACCAATCCTCCAAATCAATAA
>NW_026725014.1:0-4783 GCF_029784015.1 Lycium ferocissimum
AGGGAAAAGGAAGGGGAAGGGGGACGGGTCTTCGCGCAATGGTGCGGGGGTGGAGAGAAGGAGAGAAGGGGGGGGGGGGGGGGTCCGGCCGTGGTAAAGTCGATGGCGGCGGGGGGGAAAGGGGGCGGCGGGGGCCCGGTTGAAAAAGGTTGAAAAAGAGGGGAAAAGGGAGTAAAAGAAAAAAAGAGATTAAAAAAAAAGGAAAAATTAATTAAAAATACATATATTTATGAAAAGATATATTAAAAATAAAATTTAATACTTGTTTAAAAAAATTTGGTCACCAATGTGGCACGGGGCGAGTGTGAACCCCCCCAAATCGGGGCATAAATTTTTTTTTTTGTGCCACGGGGGAAAAAAAGGGGACAAAAATATAGAAAAAATAAGGGGGGGGGTAATAGGTTGCCGGGGTTTGGGGTGTCGATTCCCGGGGTATACGGGGGGGGGGTTTTTTTTATTTTCTCTTTTTTGTTAAAACATATTTATAATTAAATTTAAATAAAAAAATTTGCCGGGTTTGGATGAAAAAAAACGACTACGGGGCGCAACAAAATTAAACCTAAAGTTCCAACTCTAAAATCTAATACTACTCCTACAAATTAAATTAGTTTTACCATCTCGAGTAGTAAAGGTTTTTAACGATCTTGGATGAAAAAAAGTATTGTTCTTTCCTCTCGTAAGATTTTATATTTCTCTTATTTTGGATCAATCTTGAGCTCCCTCGAGTCCCTTTTGGGTTGATCCCCTTGGGATTTTTATTCTTTTTTCTTTGCTTAAATTATTTTCCCTCCATAAAAAATGGAATTAATCTTTATTCTTTTCGTCTTTCATATTTTCTTGTTCTCTCTTTTAAAAAAAATGTTTCGGGAGTTTTTTGCCAAAGTCCTAGGGTTCAGATATGTGTCTATATTTTTACTAGGAATATAACATGATTTTCTTTTAAAAAAAAAAAAAATAAAATTCCCCAACCGTCGATACGAAGAAAACCCAGATGAGGGAGGTTTCGAAAAATTTAATTTTGGTTCTACAAAATGAAATAATCGAAAAATTGGTAATATAAATTTTTTAAAATAACCCCCAATACCTTTCCCCTTATCGATTTTTGGGGAGACGTCTTTGACCTCGGTATAGTTGAGGTTATCGTTCCCAAAACGGAAGGGGGAGCCCGCCGAGCCACCCCGACGAGATTTTCTTTTTGGATTCATTTTCATCCCGGACATTATGTTTATTTTAGACGGTTTTTTCTTCTTTTAGACATTGTTGGTTAGAGTCCTTGTACAATGACTTTCGGTTTTTGAGAATGTAATAGCAAAATTTTTTTCGCACTTTTTTTGTTTATTTATATTACTATTAGATTATTTTATCATCTTCGTGAGTAATGTTTTATAATTAAATTGAGTAATTGGAATTGGCTTGATAATGGGTTAAGGGATTGGTTGCCCTTTTATAGGACTAGTGTGGGGGGGCCAACCCGTCTTTTGGGGACGTGACACTACATTCTACATGATGCACGGGTGTGAAAATGATTTGATGAAAAGTGTGAAATCGGTTTGAAAAATTTATAATGGGTTGCACGTCGCAACGGATAATTTATGGGATCGGGTTGCACGCCGCAACGGATAATTTTGGGATCGAAACCTTTATCATCTTCGGTGAGTAATGTTTTATAATTGAATTAAGTAATTGGAATTGGCTTGATAATGGTTTAAAAGGGTTGGTTGCCCATTGGGGGGAATTAATGGGAAAACCCCTTTTCCGTTTTTGGGACGTGACACTACTTCTACATGATGGACATGGTGTGAAAATGATTTGATGAGAGAAGTGTGAAATCGGTTTGATAAATTTATGGATGGGGTTTTGCAGTCGCAACGGAAAATTTTTATGGGATCGGGTTGCACCCCGTAACGGATAATTTTGGGAGTGGGAGCACCCGAGGATATTTATGGGATGGGAATTGCACCCCGCGACGGTACATGGACGCCATGGGCCCCCTCGCGGGTCATGACTTAGAGGTACTTTTTGGAGCATGTGTGTAGGGAGTGAGTATTGGTCGGTGCGTTTCATTGCCATTATTACATTTCTCCCCCATCTCATTTTGACACTTTTATTTCCGATTTTTGTATTGATTGTTTGGCTGATGTTGTGGTAAAAATTTTATTTTGGGATAAATTGTGGTTTAGTGACTTTCTCTTGGGGGCTGACTTGGATTTAAGATTCTTGTGACTATTGTATGGTAGAATTTCGTGATTATTGTCCTTATCCCCTTTATTGCTTACATGTCTATTTTGATTTCTTCCCTTTTATGTGACCTAATTGTTGTCGACCCTTTATACCTACAAGTACTTATTGTTTTGGGCTTTATGTCCCTTTTTTCCCCCCCCCCAAAATGCGGGGTTTGTCCCGGAGTTAAAATCGGGCCTTCGAGTGTGAGTTCCCAAGGGGAGTTATATCGAGTTTCCGGGGGGGAGTCGTTTCTTGATCGCCACCGGGAAAACTCTTAGATCATGATATCTGTCCATTGTTCGAGATAGTATTATTCGGGGAAAATTTCGGTTTATTATTAGGTTAAAATTTCCCTTTTTTTAATGCTTTTTTGTCTTTTTTTGGGGGCCCCGGGTCCCTTGGGGTAGTTATTTGTATTTCCCAAATTATTTATATTTATATGATATTTGACCTCTTTTTTTTTTAATTTTCTTGGTGTAAATTAGGATAATGGTAAAAGGGGTTTCCCCCCCGGGGGAGATGCGTAGGTCCCCTTCGACCAAGTTGGTTACAATTGTTTTTAGGGAGTCCCACACGGGGGTTTTCAAACATTGGGAGACACCATATAAGGCCTTATAGGTGGGTGGGTCGTTCTCCTTGGATTTTTTAAACCCAGGGAAAAAAAACTTTTAGTCAAAATGGTCAAAAAGCATTGTACAAGGTGAAAATAACTAAACCCTAAAACTTGGTACAAAAGCATAAGACGACATGAAAACAACTAAAATTTCTTGTCCGAATTTAAACGGGGGACAAAAATATAAATTTTGAATAGTTCAAGCGTAATATTAAACATTTTCCCTTGTTTTGGAGTAAAGTTAATAGGAATTGTTATAGAAAGAGTTTTCATTGGAATCATTTTGAGCAAAAAAATTAAAAAGTTTTTAAGTAAAAAAAGTAACAGAGGGGAAATTTAACTTATTTTGATTAATTCAAAGATATTTTTGGTCCTTTTCCTTTATACTAATATGAAAATGGAAAGTCCTAAAATAAAAGTTGAAAAATTGAGGAGATTAGTTGGGCAGATTTACCAACTAAATAAGCTCAACATTAATCGTTCTCAAAACTTACATTTTTTTCTTTTAAAATTTTATTCTATAACTTAAATAATTAATTTCATAATATTTATGTACATTAAATATTGTATAATTAAAGTGTAACCCCCATCAAATTTTGGGTTTGCACGTATATAATTGCATATTTAATTTTTTTGTTTTAAAAAAAAATCTACATAATCTATCTTTATTTTTTTAAAAACCATAATATAAATGTTGGAAAAATTTTTTTTAAATATTGAGCTTTTTTTGGCCTTTTTATACTAATCTTAATATAAAATAGCTTTTTATTTTAAAAAAGAAAAAAACGAAAATTTAAAAATACTATTGGGATGAAATAGAATTTTTTAAAACTCAAAATAACAAAGGTGGCGTGAGTTGGTTTTTTGGGATTTTTTTTAGTGTATTTTACGTTTTTTTTTTTAAATTTTTTATTTTTACCAAATCTAAATAATGACATTGTTGGTAATTAAACTAATAAAATAATCAAAAAAATACATTGAAGAAAATAAGATATGTAATAAAAAACAAAGAAAAAACAAAGAAAAATAAGATATTAGACCTATAAACCCCAAAAAATTGTGACCAACTAATTTTGTATCCATCGGGGCTAAATCATTTTTATAAAAATTTTATTTTTAAAAATTAAAATAGCTACTATCTAATTACTTTTATAACAATAAAATAAAATTTGAATGATAAAAATATTATAAAAATATTGATTGACTTAGATATTTTTCTTAATTCTACCATATTTCTATTGACTATTTTGTTAAATATAAATTCACACATCTACTTAATTGAGCTTCCATCTATCCCATGAATTTTATTCCAATTCAAATTTAATATTTAAAATTTTATTAAAAAACCGTTACTTTTGTTTTTTTGGATTTCCAAAATAAAAACAAACATTTAATTGTCATAACAATTAATACATCTAATCAATTCTGCTTCACCCAAAAATTTTTCCCCGGAATACTTTAAAAATCATTCCACGTAATTTTTTTTTTTTGGAATTAAAGTTAAAGCCAAACATTAAATTGTCATTATACTTTTCTTTTAGTTTTATTTTTAAAGCCAAACCCCAAAAACAATAAATAAAAAGGTAATTTTATTATATCACATCTTAGTCGGGTATAAGTCATCTTACTCATTGGGGGAAAAGAATTGAAATAATTAGTAGTGGGACTTAATAATAAGGATAAAATAGACATAAAATGGTAAATTATCTCCCCGATTTTTAAAATGAACAAGTAAAAATGGACATTTATTTTTTTTATATGGGAAAAATAAAAGTGCCGGAGGGAAAAGCTAATATCGGGGTTAATTCGCACCTCGGTGAATTGACATATACTTTTTATAGATTGTTTGGGTGACTTTTTTTTATGTATTACTTGATTTTTTAATAGAAATTATTATTATATCTTATTTGTAGTCAACCTTTTTTTTTTTAAAAAATAACTAAATGT